>NC_134485.1:374917260-374997260 GCF_040206685.1 Ascaphus truei
CTGTCCTGTATTGTTCTACACATAATACAGAAAAGGTTACACATGCACGTAGTAATATCAATCTGCACTAACTTCCCAGAAATCAGAAAAGCACAAAGATATAGGATGCTAAGGATCTAAAAATTACAGAATGCACCATATACATTGATAGATCATATTATAGTACAGGCATACCCCGGTTTAAGGGCACTCACTTTAAGTACACTTGCGAGTAAGGACATATTTTCAATAGCTCCATACCCAGGTGTCCGTATGCTAGCTTCGTGAGTACGGACACTTATTCTGCCCTACAGACCACAGTAGTAGTGACGCGCTGATTCCCGTCGCCCAGTAGGCAATCGACAGCTCGCGCCTGTCAGCACGTCCTGAACAGCAATACCGGCTCCCTACCTGTACCTACCTGTACCGAAGCATCGATAAGTGGGGAAAAGGTAGTGCTTCACTTTAAGTACATTTTCGCTTTACATACATGCTCTGGACCCATTGTGTACGTTAATGTGGGGTATGCCTGTACTGCATTCAGTAACACCGGCCATACAGGTGCTGCGGCCATTATTTTAAGAAATCACGGCGCCATTTTCGTGTGCGCTGCTGTACTCCACGCGGCATGAATGCGGCCAATCGCCCCAGGCACACGTGTTTATCGCGGTTGCTTTGTTTGAATTTCATGGATTGTGTGCAATTGTAGGCAATAAAATGAATGACTTGTAATGTGTACAGTACTGTGCTACTGTGTCAATTTCAGGTGTTTAAAAGTCAGAACACTAAAATGCCATTTTCTGCACTCGCCTGCACTCGTGTCTTTAGGCGGTACGGTTGGAAGAAATGCTGCGCCATGACATGGGTATTCCGAGGTATACACCGCGTGATTTGTTAAAATAATGGCCGCTGCATCTGTAACTCCTCTTATAGAACGCCACAAATCTGATAGAAGGCTATGATTTTTTTTTCTATGGTAAATCTGGTCCATTTTTGCACAGATCGCCCCCAGTTTTGCAGATGTAAATCTTTAAGAACTGATCCCTGGTGAAGCCAAAATGCTCGGCACATCCCCACTAACTAGTGCTCCAGAAACCGTATTAAAAGTTACAGCAGGATTGTCCCTGTATAATTTGTAATTTAAATACACAACTTCTAAAGTAAATATTAACTATTTCTTTAGTCAGCCAGGATTTTTATTCAACTGTGGATCTACTATTAAAATTGCAGCTTCAAAATAGCCTTACAGAGTTAATGATCTGAAACATAAAACAGCTATAAAGCTCAAAGAACAGTGCCACTGTGCCCATCAGAAGTGTATTATCTGTACAAGTCCAAGCAGATAAAGGCAGATGGTAAGTAAAAAATATTGTGTATTTCACTAAAGTTATTGTTTTGATTTGTTGCTTAGTGTTAATGTAGCGCAATGCTAAGCGCCCTGCGTTCTGCTCAGTATCATTATGACAGTATAGTATTTTGGAATATAATCTAGTCCATTATATTAGAATGCACTGAAATCACTCAATATCCAGATATTTAAATGGTATTCTCTCAATAAATTAGGATTTATTATTATTATTATTATTATTATTATTATTATTATTATTGAGTCCACTATTTCCAATCCCTAGAAAAGTACGCTTCTTTTGTATTAAAGTGATATACTGTAACTCAGCGTGTGCTTCAAATGGACAAATCAGCCCAATAAAGTAATACATGAAATAATGTAAAAAATAATATTTATTTTCTAGTTCATAACGAGATTTAAAATCTAATCTGCAATAAAGTGAATGTATATCACATAACCAAAATCATATGTAAAATAATTCAAATGTATCACTAACTTTAAGTGTATTAAAGAGTAAGCATAGGCAATGGGTATATATTTTGCACGTTTTGTAAAAAGTAGCAGACAAAGCTCATGTTCAGTGATAACAATATTTGATTGGATTTTTAGATGGGGATTTTTACTCTCCTTGTCTTGATCTTGTTGGCGAGAGAGTGGCACACCGGGAGTGGTGAGCTGGCAGATGACAAACACAAATACTGTACCGCTGGTATACCTGGCATTCCTGGCACACCAGGAATTAATGGGCAGCACGGACCTGCAGGAAGAGATGGGAAAGAGGGACAACCAGGAGAAAAAGGGGAACAGGGTATGTACTAAAAACACATTGAAAAGAGTGTGTATCTTTATTTATATAGCACCAAAAGTACTCAGCGCTTCACAAAGAATACAGTACAGGGAATTATAACAATACAATAAGCGCAGCATAATCAGACAATAGGAAAGGAAATCTCTGCCCTGAAGAGATTACAATCTAAGTGGTATGTTGAAAGAGTTACAGAGACAGCAGGTGAGAGAATAAGTGCAGTAGATGGCAGTGCTTGGCCCCAATGCTTGGTATGAGTGACTGTGGGTGTGAGACAATAGCCATGAGTACATGCTATTGGGATGCTTGATTTGTGAGGCGAGTTTTAAGGTTAGTCAGTATTAAATCAGATAAGTTAACACCATTAGCAGGGGAAGAGGTGGCAGGGAGGCATGGGTGAGAGCAGGTGTGTACATGGCTGGGTCCAGGATTAGGAGAGATATCCCCAGCAGATGTCCTGGTTACTTAGCAGCTTTGGTGCACTTAAAACTATAAACAAAAGACAGAAAGTATGTTGTATGTTGTATAGACCGCACACACCGTGTGTATAGTTGTGATACTGATATAAGTACGCTGTGGGTGCACGGGCTAAGCCCTCCGCTTCTTCCTACACCAACATCCTTCCTCGTTGGAAGTTTCTTTATCATACCCTCACTTGATTAGTGATATCACATCCCCCTTTCCTCACTACCCCTCCTCCCCTTCCAGTAACTTACGTTTGCATATTGTTGTTACGTGTTCTTTGCCCAATGATATACAATAGTATTGCGTGTACATATTGTTGTTTTATGTTCTTTGCTCAATAATACACAAAAGCATTTTTAGCATCATTAATTCTCTTGTATTCATTTGGAGTGCAGGGAACACCTGGTGTGTTCTATATGTAGCTCTGCTTCCTTCCCCCCTAGAGAGATCTTGCTATTGCTACATGTGTATTGGTGCTTGTTACCTGTGAGGGTCCAGGAGAGATGAGCTTCCGCGATGGTAAGAGGAAACAGGACAGGCTTTTGGTGATCCTTCAGGCTCTTCTCATTGTGTCAGCGCCTCTAGTCATAGCAGGCTCCAGCATGGCTGGAGACAGTCCCCACCATGACAGTATTCTCTCAAGCATACCCCGACCCTATAGACTGTTACTTAGGCAGCGGTATATAAAAAGGATTCTTTATTGAGGCAGCCACGGCAGTTGATATTACAGCATATGCATCATCTTTTGATGGTACCGGCCTTCTAGCAGTCTTGAGGCCTTATGCTCTATTCAGATCTTGGGGGGGGGGGAGGGGGGCAGGGCAATCAACCCCAGAAGGGGCTGAAGGCCTGTCTCTCTCTCTCTCTCCCAGCCAAGAGAGACTCAGAGCTTCACGTCTCTACCCCATGAGGGGGAGAGCTGGACTCCATGTCTCCACCACAGGAGGGGTAGAGCTGGACTAACTATAATTTGAATTGCCTCCTCCTTAGTGCAGAAGGGGAGGGGACCTGGGCTGCACACGGATTCTAACTCACAGACCACGCCTCATCTCCACTCCTGCCACTCAAGGAGGTTGTATGAGGGGGGGGTGGTAAACCCACAGGATAGCCTGACACTGCCTGTAGCTACTAGGACTTGCGTGACAAGAGGCAGAAAGTATAGTCTGGACCAGCCATGGCTACATATATAAACAAAAGACATCGTAATTAAACATTATACGTGCACTTTAAGTTATATACAGGTAAACCCCGTTATAACGCGGTCCTCGGGGTCCACCCCGAGACTACCGCGTTAGTAACGGGGTCGCGGGAAAAAAATGGCCGCCGCATTAGCACATATTCACCCCGCGGGACAGGAGATGGGAGGGGGGATGTCCCTCCGGTCCCCGCTTCCCCCTGTCACCGCGTGACAGGACGCGGGACAGGAGATGGAAGGGGGGATGCCCCTCCGGTCCCGGCTTCAACCTGTCACCGCGTGACAGGAGATGGGAGGGGGGATGCCCCTCCGGTCCCGGCTTCACCCTGTCACCGCGTGACAGGAGATGGGAGGGGGGATGCCCCTCCAGTCCCGGCTTCAACCTGTCACCGCGGGACAGGAGATGGGAGGGGGGATGCCCCTCCGGTCCCGGCTTCAACCTGTCACCGCGTGACAGGAGATGGGAGGGGGGATGCCCCTCCGGTCCCGGCTTCAACCTGTCACCGCGGGACAGGAGATGGGAGGGGGGATGCCCCTCCGGTCCCAGCTTCAACCTGTCACCGCGTGACAGGAGATGGGAGGGGGGATGCCCCTCCGGTCCCGGCTTCAACCTGTCACCGCGGGACAGGAGATGGGAGGGGGGATGCCCCCCCGGTCCCGGCTTCAACCTGTCACCGCGGGACAGGAGATGGGAGGGGGGATGCCCCTCCGGTCCTGGCTTAACCCCCCCTCGCCGCAGCACAGGGCCCTCATGCAGCAGTACAGGGCCCGCCGTAGCGCAGGGTCATCTTGCCACTCCGCCGCAGCGCAGGGCCCCGCCACCCCCCCACAGCACAATGACGTCCCACCCTCCGCCCCGGGCCGTACCACCAACCTACCCCCACCTACCTGCCCCCCCACGCTGCACCGGGCCATCCCACCAGCCCACACAGCCCGGGCACACTGCGGGGCACATCCAGGGCACCGACACACACACAGCCCGGGCATACTGCGGGGGCTCATCCAGGGCACCGACACACACACAGCCCGGGCATACTGCGGGGGCTCATCCAGGGCACTGACACAGGAGCACACAGGCAGTGAGAGGGGAGGGGGACACACCGGACGCTCGGACACGGGGAGGGGGGACACAGAGCAGACCCTCGGACACAATGTATTATGTGATCGCCACTATGAAAGGTGAGTGGGGTGGGGGGTAATTACTATGAATTACCTGCTAATTACATGTTATATACGCGGCACTGGTGGAGGTGGGGGACCATGATACGTTCACCCTTTCCCCTGGCTGTGAGGGGGTTAATGTTGAAGAGGCACCGCAGAGGTTGGGTTACCTTGCTTTGTGTGTGTGTGTGTGCGTGTGCGTGCGCGTGCGTGCGTGTGTGTGCAGTGTACAGTGTGTCAGTGTGAGCAGTGTGTGTGCAGTGTGCAGTGTGTGTCAGTGTGTGTACAGTGTGCAGTGTGTGTGCAGTGTGAGCAATGAGCAGTGTGTCAGTGTGTGCAGTGTGAGCAATGAGCAGTGTGTCAGTGTGTGCAGTGTGAGCAATGAGCAGTGTGTGTCAGTGTGCAGTGTGAGCAATGAGCAGTGTGTCAGTGTGTGCAGTGTGAGCAATGAGCAGTGTGAGCAGTGTGTGCAGTGTGAGCAATGAGCAGTGTGTGTGCAGTGAGCAGTGTGTGTGCAGTGAGCATTGTGTGTGCAGTGTGTGCAGTGAGATTGTGTGCAGTGAGAGTGTGTGCAGTGTGTGCAGTGAGAGTGTGTGCAGTGTGTGCAGTGTGCAAAAAAAAAAAATTTAAATGTAAAATTATTATTTTTTTTTTAAACGGGAGCCACGGGAAAACCGCGTTATAACCGAATCGCGGTATAACGAGGTGCGTTATAACAGGGTTTACCTGTATTAACACTTCTCAAGAGTTACTGCTGCAAAATGTATTTCTCAACATACAAATCTCATGGATCTGATCATTCAAATGCAATTTCTTGTGATAGTATTGTACAAGGGAATTTTGCATCTCTGTGCATTATTGTTTCTTGATTTATTCTGCATCAAACAGGTTGTGGGTTGTACAAATCTTTCTGCTTATCAATCTGTGCCAAATCTGCTAACTGGTTTAATGCAACCGCAAAGCAGAAAATGGTGCATTGAGTCAAAGTAAACGTTTGTTTGCATTGATACGTACACTGTGTAGTTATTCTTAGAAATAGGGAAACAACTTAACTTAATCTGCCTCCTCCCCCATGGGTCCTACCCGTGGTGCAGGGTCTGTCCGGGCCCTACTTGGAGGGGGGCACAGCCAGTCGGCCAATAACAGTAGTTGCACCTGACTTCTGCCGGGGCCTAAGTTCTGGGTTTGGACTGCCTGCTTGTGTCCCCATCCTCCGAAAGGCCACAGACAGATGTCCCTGCGCTCCCCTCCTTGTCAATATAAAACCAGCAAAGTTGTTCAATTTATGTGCTTTTGTCTGTTGTTGCTTTTTAGGTCTGTTTGGAGAAAGAGGACTTCTCGGACCTCCAGGTAAAGCAGGTCCTCCAGGCACTCCAGGTCCTCCAGGTGAACCAGGGACCAAAGGAATCATCCAATCTTACAAGAATCCCTTTGCTTTTCATGTTGGACTTGTCTCCTCCTCCCCACCTACTAACGCACCAATTAAATTTGCAAAAGTCTTTTACAATGAACAAAATATATATGATACAACAACTGGTAAATTCAGAGCTCCGGTACATGGTCTTTATTTTATAACCTACCAAATTACAGTGTATTCTAAAAATGTACATATTTCCCTTAGACATAATGAGAAGATTGTGCAATACATGTATCATGTTTATGGTTCCAGCACTAACCAAGCTTCTGGGTCTTCAGTTTTAAAACTCAACAAAGGGGATGAAGTTTGGCTGCAAGATGTTGATGGGAACAATGGTCTTTATGCGGATGGGAATGATGACACTACATTCTCTGGTTTCCTGTTTCATCAGTTTGATTCCTAAACGGTTTTGTTTACATATATATACTCTAATATGCATATTATGAAGAAATCGTGTTCCTCTCCTTGGAAATGTATTTGAGATTAAGCAAACTTCAGCAGATAAAGCTATGTAATAGGTTTGATTTAAAAGAATAATAGTAATTGCAGTTGCCTGAACTCTTTCACCGACAGGAGACCAACAACACAATGCAAGGCAATGCGTAGATAGTCCTTCTGGCTGGAAAAGGGTTTAAGCAACTGGGTCACTTACTTTACAAGCTACAACAGGTAAATCATCTGCTTGGCAAAGAGAAACATGTAAGATAATTCATAGATACAAAAGTCAGAACACATCAGAACCTAATAATAAAATGATGTTCCTACATTAACTGAGATTTACTTTTCTTTGACAAATCCTTATCTACTGAATGACCTGCATAGCACATTAGTTCTTGACAAGATGGATTTGTGTATGGCTTACCCTTTGTGACTGCAGTTATGTGTAATGATGTTCCATTAAATACCAAGCATATTAAAAAGCCCTTTGTGAAATTGGATGTCACAAGTTACATATGACTTAAACTGGATATTTACGAGCTGCAGATGCCTCTCGGGTTATTTCTGTCCCTCTCCGGTTGTCCCTTTGCTCCAACACAGAGTTACATAGTACAGTAGATGAGGTTGAAAAAAGACCTGCGCCCATCAAGTTCAACATATGCTAAATTTAGGCGACAGATACTTTATCCTACATCTGTACTTACAGAATATTGATCCAAAGGAAGACAAACAAAAAGCCCCAGTTAAATATCATCCAATGATATCTCTTAAGGGGAAAAATGCAATCCAAGAATTGGCAATCAGTTTACTCCCTGGATCAACATCCTTCCCATGTTTACTTATTTGGTACTGTATATCCCTGTATACATTTCCTTTCTAAAAAGATGCCAAACCTTTTTTTTTAACAAATCTATTGTATCTGTCATCACAGTCTCTATGGGTAATAAATTCCACATTTTAACTGCCCTTACTGTAAAGAACCATCTCCTTTGTTGCTGGTGTAAACTCCTTATCTCCAACCTTAAGGGATGACCCTTTTGTCCTTTGTACTTCCCTTGGGGTGAATAGTTATTTTGAAAGCCCCTTGTACTGTCCCCAAAAATATTTGTATATAGTTCTCATATCGCCTCTTTTCTAATGTAAATAAATCTAATTTAGCTAGCCTCTCCTCATAAGTCAGATTGTCCATCCCCTTACTTAATTTGGTAGCTCTTCTGTATACTCTCTCTAATTCCTTAATGTCTTTTCTAAATCAATCTTTTTTATTGGTAACAACACACACTGGCATGGGTACAGTGAGGTCATAAGCACATGACAACATAACTTAACTAAACTGGATACGGCGAGGTGTTGGCCAATAGAGTTCACCTTTAAAGAAACAGAAAGGAAGAAAGAGGCGGGGAGGGAGGGGGAGGCAAACAGACAGGGAGGGGGTAGGGCGGGAGAAGGAGGGAGGGGTTGTCGGTGGTCTCCGTCTCCAACCGCTTCGCCCGCTGGCGTTCACTTTCTCCAGACCTAATGCAGGCCCAGGCCAAGCGGTCCGATCCAGGGGCCCTAGGTGTTCCAGAACTGTGGCATTTTTTTGTGGAGCATAGCCGTTAGTCTCTCCATAGACATTACTTCGTCTATCCTTCTTTTACCGTGCTTCTAGCAGGAGTGTTGATCTGCTTCCAGGCCGCCGCGACTGAGCATTTGGCCGCAGTGAGGATGGATGAAACCAACCTGGATAGTGGCGGGGGAAGGTCGCCAATAGGTTTGCTCAGCACAAAGGTCAAAGGGTCCAGGGGGAAGAGAAGCCCCGAGGTCTCTCAGAGAAGCATCTGGATTATGGTCCAGAACCTCTGTATCTCCGGGCATGACCACCAAATGTGGGCCATGTCTCCCATTTGACCACATCCCCTCCAGCACAGGTCAGGCGTGCCGGGGAAGATCTGGCTCAGTCTAGCCGGGGTCAGGTACCACTGGAATAAAATTTTGTACATATTCTCTTTTGTTACTGTAGAAATTGAAGTTTTAGCGGCCAACTCCCAGACATCCTCCCAGTCGTCCCTATCTATTGGTATGTTAAGGTCTTCGGACCATTTTTGCATATAATGGTGGGTTGGGGGGTCAGATGCCGACTCCATCCCCCTATAGATCTCCAAAATCAGACCCCTCTGGTAGGTGCCTTTAATGCACAGGGACTCGAATCCAGTTAGTATGGGGAATTTGGAGTTTCGGGAGAGTGATAATAAAAAGTGCCTAATTTGCAGGAACTTGAACAGATGGAGATCTTGGGATTGATATTTGTCTCGGAGTTGTCTGGAAGGACAGGATCTCTCCCTTCTTCAGCAGATCGGCCACCAGCCTTATACCGAGACCCTGGAATTGGTCAAATTGTCTTTGAGAACAGGCCGCACTTCTCTTTGCTTTTGAGCCAAACGTCCCATGTGCATCTCATTGCCCCTAGGTCAAATCTCTGCGGTCCTCCCTCCCTTCCTCCGGAGGACCACAATAAAACCTGAAGAGGAAGGGGAGCCGCATATTGGGATCTTATTGCGAGCCAGCAGGCAGAGGCCGGGTCGTGATTCCAAACCACAGCCTGCTTCAGCTGGGCTGCAAGATAATATCTGACCATAATGTCTTTTCTAAGTAGTGGTGCCAAAATTGTACTCCATATTCAAGGTGTGGTCTTACTAATGCTTTATAAAGAGGCATGATTATGTTTACTTCCCTTCCATCCATTTCCCGTTTAATGCAAGATAAGAGCTTGTTTGCCATTGCAGCTACTGCATGACTTTGGGCACTATAGCTAAGCCTGCTGTTTACTGTACAAGCACTCCTAAATCCTTCTCCAACAAAGATTCCCCTAATTTATTCGCATTTCATTTGTAATTTGCCTGTTTATTCTTGATTCCCAAATGCATAACCTTACATTTATCTGTATTAAACCTCATCTGCTATTTACCAGCCCAAGTTTCCAGTCTCTCCAAGTCCTTTTGGAGAGAAATTACATCCTGCTCAGATTTGAATACTTTACACAATTTAGTGTAATCAGCAACGATGGAGACTTTGCTCTCTATGCCAACCTCAAGGTTATTAATAAACAAGTTAAAAAGCTGGGGTCCCAGTACCAATCCTTGAGGTACACAGTGGATGCTTGTGTTTCATCTAAGATTAAGCAAGGTCGACACCACTATATATGTGAGCCCCTCTATCTTAGACTAATACCTACTGCTGAGGTGGGGGCCTGAGTCCTCCTAAATATGTTAAACTCAGGGCTGACACAATATTCTCTCTATCCCCCTCTCCATTCTCTCTCTCTCTACATTCCACCCTCTCTATCCCCCCACTCTCTTTCTTTCCCCCATACTCTCTCTCACTCCCCCTGCCCTCTCTCTTCTTTTCCACCCCCCCCTCTCTTTCTCCTTCCCCTCCCACTCTTGCCCCATTTTTGCACTCCCTCCTCTGTTTTTGCCCCCCATCCCTGCATTTTTGCACACCCACCTCCTCCGTTCTTGCACCCCTTCGTATTCTACACCCCGTTGTTTCACCCTCCCCCCCATTTTTACACCTCCCTCCCGTTTTTATAGAACCCCCTCCACTATTTTTATACCCCCCCTGGTCTTTACATCACCCCCCTCCAATGACCTATATAGCATTTTCTCCTGCAGTGGAGCACGGCAAAGTAAAGCAGCCTTCTCTACTCCCAGCCTCTACCAACATGTGCCGCCTTAGGCCGGAATTGGACATTTGGTCGAGGCTGTTTCGCCACAGACGGAAGGTAAGTTTTATTACTCAACAAGGGGAGGCAGAAGAGCACACAAAACAACACAATAGTGTAGTACCCTTGATTTAATATGAGAATAGAAATAAATAATATATATAAAACAAAATCACATGAAGGACAATAAAAACTGTCAACAAGGGGGCGCATGTGCGGCGGGCCGACAAGATGGCCGCTTAACACTGAGCTCCTCCGATCCCCAGGCAAATAAATTAAAAAAAACAGCTGATCGCGTGACGGGGCAGAGAGCCAAACCGCCAACAAAAGCGTCGGACCACCCAGGGAGATGAAGCCGCGCAGCGAAAAGAAGCAGGCAACTCTAGCAGCTTCAAAGTTCTTTGGGGGAAAAAAAAAAAAAAAAGAACGCTGCGGAAACAACAGGATCCCCAAGATGGCAGCCACACAAGAATCCCTTCAGGATTAGAGGGAGAGGCAGAGGCTGAAGCATATGCTGAAGCAGAGGCTGCCTGAGGTATGGATGAAAGTACCAGACCCACCACAAAAGGTGATCTTGACAATTTATTGAAATGTATGGTACAAAAGATGCAAACAGAAATGACCAAAGTAGAGTCGGAACTGAGAAGAGATTTGCATTGTCTGGGTGACAGAACTGACTATCTAGATGGGGTAGCTGACATCAGCCCAAATCGTCACTGACCATGAACTACGAGCCTTAAAATCACAAGTAAACACCCTGACAGAATCCCTGGAAGATACAGAAAATCCCACTAGACGAAATAATTTGAGACTACGGAATATACCGGAGACCTGAAGCGCTAACAGATTTTGTCACAAGGCTGCTCCAGAGCATGCTCCCCGACGAAACGGAAGAGAGATTGTTACTAGACAGAGTGCACTGGGCTCTGGGTCCTAAACAATCTGACCCCAATAAGATGAGCGACGTTATATTGTGGGCTCACTATTATTCTGTGAAAGAAGCCATTATGCAAGTCTCCAGAACGCAACAGTGGATAGGATTTGAAGGACACCAGATCCAAATATTCAGTGACCTAGCTCCCACTACTCTGCTAAAAAGAAAGGAACTGCAACCGGTCACAAAGATGCTGAGGGACAACAAAATCAGATATAAGTGGGGTTTATATGAAACAGAAGATGTTGCCGCTCTCCGCCAATAATATACAATGTAAAAAATAGGGTGCATACGGGATAACTTGATACATATGAAGGAGAGGGGGAGGGTACAGAGAGGGTAGCCCAAAAGAACCTATTTGCACTCACTATTTCAAATAAATGGTTAGGAAAAATTTAATCCCTGGGAGGAGCCCATGCACCATCTAAAGATATATCTGCTTTAAAACATTTTATTGAACACTTATGCAAAGACAATGACCAATTAATGGGTTAAAAATATTCAGGGGGTAAATGGGGACGGAGGGTGGTGTTTGAAGTGCCTCTTGTATGTGTAAAATACTAATATACTACAGGTAGTCCTGTGGCACTGATAGTGGGTTCGCGTGTAGTAAATGCTACAGCTGTTCCCTCACTTGGATGTGAGTCCTTCCCTATTGCTCACATGGAGCTGGGGAGCAGGTGTGTATTTGTATCTTATCTCTTATGTACTCGCTGCACAGTGACATTCATTGTTGGTTGGGGAATGTCAAATAGGTACACGTTTACTAATCCCAATTCATGCACTCACTGTTGCCATATGACACTGTAGTCTACTGGTAAGTATGTGCTGTATCCATGTGAGCAATAGGGAAGGACTCACATCCAAGTGAGGGAACAGCTGTAGCATTTACTACACGCGAACCCACTATCAGTGCCACAGGACTACCTGTAGTATATTAGTATTTTACACATACAAGAGGCACTTCAAACACCACCCTCCGTCCCCATTTACCCCCTGAATATTTTTAACCCATTAATTGGTAATTGTCTTTGCATAAGTGTTCAATAAAATGTTTTAAAGCAGATATATCTTTAGATGGTGCATGGGCTCCACCCAGGGATTAAATTTTTCCTAACCATTTATTTGAAATAGTGAGTGCAAATAGGTTCTTTTGGGCTACCCTCTCTGTACCCTCCCCCTCTCCTTCATAAGTGGGGTTTCCCATTTAAGCTAGTGATCTGGCATAATGGTTCAACAATAGTGGTGAAGAATCCGGAAGAAGGAGAAAAAGCACTGATCAAATTGGGTCTAATACAAAGATCTAAAGCACCTCCCACTGCTGGGTCACCCAGCAAATCTATCAGGATACCTGTCTGGACACAGGGGAAGACCCAGAAAGGAAGCAAGCAAAAAGACCAAGAGGACTGAGAAAGAACATAAAAAGCTTCTGAAAAATGACTACTTGCCCGTTACCAAAGGTTTTACCACATAGACGAATTCACACAGAGAATGAAGAAAAGAACTAGATATTTGATCCCACACAGGATCTTTTTTTCTCCCCTGCCTGGGAGATGAGGAAGGCTGGTTGGCCTCCGTGCAGAGTGACATCGGAGCTGGCCTCCAGCTGCGACCCATTCAAAACCCTGATCCGGAGAAGAAAAGGACTCAGGAGCTCTGGAAGCTCCCTAAAAGTTATTTTTTGGTAGTGTTTGATTTTTTTTTTCTTGTTTTGTTTTGTTCGGGGTCCCAATCTGTACCTCCCCTCTCCCCTCCTCCATCTATTTCTAATTTAGAGAACAGAGGAAAAAAGGGAACCCCTGCCCTCATTCAGACCCCCTCCCCCTTGGAAGTCTCTGAGGGCTAAATTACTGTCCTTTATTCTCCAGAAATCCCACAGGGATAGTTTAGTTTAGGTTAAGTAAGTTTAAAATTTTAGGTAAATGTTGTTATATATAAGTATATGTTTTTGTTTTTCCATTTTCTTCTTTTACCCCTCCCCCGCCCTCATATACCCGAGGCAAGTGAGATCCTATTCAGACAATAGATTAAAATCCCTGCGCACATACAATATAACAAAAATGGCTAGGAAATATGGTTTAATTTTAATATGTTAAAACTAGGCACCCTAAATGTTAAAGGTTTAAATAATCCCAGAAAAAGGAAGTTAGCTTTGCAAGATTTTAATAAGCAAATGTTGGATGTTGTTTTTATACAGGAAACTTGTTTCAGGAAACAGGATCAACCCAGATTTTTCGACAGTCTTCTCTTCGAGTTTCTTCGCAGGTGAAGAAAAGAGGTGTGGCTATACTGGTCAGAAGGTCGGTACCATTTGCTCTTGAGGAAAGTGACTCTGACAAAGAAGGTCGGTTTTTGTACCTCAGGGGCAAATTTGGGAAACACAATGGTCACATTGGCTAACATTTACACCCCTAATGAGAAACAGGTAGATTTTTATGAGACAGTCTTCCCTAGATTATCAAAGTTTGCGGAAGGGAAAATAATTATGGCAGGAGATTTCAATGCAGTTTACGACATAAAGCTAGATAAATAACCCAGCAATTGGGTATTAACCCGTAAATGACCGAGGCTACTTTAAACCAATGTTATATTGGACCCGCAGCCGTCCTGTAAGTCTTGGAGTAGACACCAATAAAAATAATAAGTCTTTAAGGCTGTATAAGCAAAAGCAGTGACAGTTCAGGTCAGTGGGCTGGTTAATCCGGTAGAAGTACAGCGGAGTATCTCCAAAGAAGACACCCCAAGGTAAGTCACGGTCCGGTGCCAATAAGCCTCACCTCCGCCCCAATACTGCAGATGGATAAGGAGAATAACTTGTCTTTTACTCACGAAATCCTTGCTGTGATCCCGCTTAGAGAACTGCAGCTGCCATCCCTGCTACTCGTGGTGTCGGCGTGCTCCTTCTCAATGTTGAGAGCACAACTTTCTGTGATTCCAAAACCAGGTAGGGATCATTATTACTGTTGTAGACCTATCTCACTGATCAATACCGATATTAAAATTTATAGTAAAATGATTGCAATAAGATTAAATAAACTGTTACCGAGAATAATCAACCCAGATCAGGTGGGATTTATTTTAGGGAGACAAGCAGCAGATAATATAAGGAGAGTAATAAATCTCACACATTTAGCAAATATTTCAAAAATACCTACGCTACTAATCTCACTAGATGCTGAGAAAGCATTTGACCGAGTTGACTGGTCGTATATGTTTACAACTCTAGAGAAATTTGGAATCAGGGGAAATATACTAAATGGTATTAAAGCGCTCTATAACCAACCAGGAGCTACGTTAAAAAGATGGCCAGGAGCAGCTCCGGTGTAATCAATATAAATAATGGGACCAGACAAGGATGTCCATTTTCTCCGTTATTATTTGCACTGAGTCTAGAACCATTAGCAAATAAAATTCGGATTGATAAAAATATCAACGGTCTGACAAAACAATCTAAAGAATATAAAATAGCCCTTAATGCAGATGATATTTTACTGACACTTACCAAACCACTGATATCACTTCCTAATATATTTGAGGAGATTTCAACATTCAATTTTTTCTCAAATTATAAAATAAACAACACAAAATCAGAGGCTCTGGCATTAGGAGTAAAGACAGTGACACTACAATTACTCAAACTAAATTTCAACTTTAAATGGGAGGAAAATAGTAACAAATATTTGGGGGTGAATCTGACTGCTAGATATTCAGAACTTTATAAGACCAACTACCCAAAACTGTTTGAAACAATAAAGTGAGATCTGGAAGAGTGGAATAGGTACTGTATATCATGGATTGGCAGAATAATATCAGTAAAGATGAATTCTCTTCCTAAATTGCTCTCTGTTTCATAGCCTTCCAGTCACTATTCCAACTAAAATTATGAATGATATGCAACATAAAATTTATATTTTTATCTGGGGAAAGAAAAAAAATGAGAATAAAAATAACCGTGTGTAGCGAGGAACCCCCTGGCTACTATTCTACCCAATGGGCTGGCACTAAACCCTGGTATTTACAGGCTTGCCAGTAGTTGGTATGGGGTTTTCCCCTTCACCTTTGGTACTGCACTTGAGTGACAGCAGGGGGTGGCACATACTGTTGTAGCTGGGATAACAGGGTGCCCGCCTTCTGGCTGTACTTAAGGGCAGGACCGCCCTAAATTAGGTTGTTCCTTCCCTCTGAGGAAGGCAGGTCACACGTTGAGGAGCCCGAGATTGAGGCCTACCCATGTGCTCTTCCCTGCGTGGAGGAGTGATTGTGATTATACCTCTGCCTTCGCTAGGGAGGTGGGGAAGAGTTAGGATGGCTGCGGGGTGCCCTTGGCCTGTAGTGACGGTCCATGGACCATCTCCAGTGAGAGCTGATCTAAGGAGACTATCCGGCAGATGACTGCTGCGGAGCTGCTGGTTGCTGCAAAGTGTGTAGTAATAACCGTTCCTGTTTGCACTATACCTCCGGCCTGGTGTGTGATCTAACTGGGGGGAGAATACAAGTTCTACCGTGGGAGATCATCTCCATACATCCCTGGAGCCTACAGCAGATGGAGGCGCTGCACTGCTAAGTATTATCTGGGGTATGGAAACAAGAAGCCTGTTCCTGTGTCCCAAAATCATTGGACTCAGCCCTCTTGTTACCAGCAGGTATGCACCACATACACCCTGTAATGGCCCCTATCTGCGATTGGGGGGTGGGGAGGGGGACACAGTTGCACGTGCTTAGTTCAGTAAGGTCAGAAGGTGGACTAGCTCTGCCGGTATTAAATAAATATTTTATCGCAGCACAATTAAGCCACATACCAGCTTGGCATAGACCCACCCAGGAGGTTAAATGGGTGGAAATTGAGGCAAATGAGATCCCGAAGCAGAATATAGATATATTACTGTGGATCCCTAAAAAGAATAGACCTCAATAGGTATACAGTCATCCGGTTATTACATTTACATGATATATTTGGGATAGAATGAATCATCCCAGAAGGGAAAGGAGATGGAGCACAGCCGTGCAAGCAAGGAGTGAATCCAGGGCCAAAAGGATCCGATGAAAAAAATGCTTTATTAGTAAGACAACATGGTGCAGACAAGTAAAGATTGCTCTTACGCGTTTCACACCGCACGCGGTGCTTCGTCAGAGAGTATACACAGCATTGATGTGTGAGTCTCCTCTTATGGCCGGTTACTCGATACCGGAAGTGACGTATCGGAGTATGTAAGGGTAATCATTGGCTGATGTTTGACAAAGACGTCACATAGCGCTTGGACTACGGGTAGAGAGGAGGGACAAAAAGAGTCCTGTGGTAGTGAGGGAGGACTCATACACTCAGTACCTGCTTCTCAATACCGGAAGAGACGCATCGGAGCCTACTGACTCCTTATTGCCAAATGTAAATAATACATATACATGGCAAAAGAGGATTAGTTCTCTAGAAACTAAACAGATTTGTCATGTGCAAAGATTGTGTGAATCTGTCCTGCGCTTCAGTGTGCAGTGTGGCAGTCTGAAATCGTGTCAGACACTGAGACAGCGCATGAGGGAGCTCCGCTTGGCCACAGAATTGACCGGTGCAGGGGGCTGTTGTTAACTTACCTCACCTGCATCTCCGGTCTGGAGCCTGCTCACCTCGGCTGCTTCTGCGTGCCACCGTCTGGAAAGGTACTGGAAACAATGGAGGATTCGGGCGCAACTGCGCATGTCTGACTCAGAGAGGCTGCTGGGATCTTCAAAAAACTTTATTCGTGGAACACACAAGGGCTAGCACCGCATTCTCCCCCTCAACGTGTTTCACCCTTAGGAATAGGGCTTCGTCTTGGAGTGGGGAGAAGCGGAAGCTGCCTGTTTAAATACAGAAAAGCCCGCGAAAACGGGGACATTTAAATTTACAAATTTAAAAACATTAACCCCTCCAGCGCTTGTACCTGTTTATATAGATAGTCAATACAGTAATCAATGCTAAACATTTAATTCTTAGTTATGACAATGTAATTGCAGTATTTAGAGATATACTGCTTGTATTCAGGTCAATCATTGGGGATATATAAATGAATAATTTAAAAGGTTGCTGCAAACACTGCTAGTGCATAGTTGAGTCCCATAGATAACAAGAACAGTTTATATTTTTTCATTATGTTTGTGTACTGGATTATACTCAAACAAATCTAATACATTATTAGTACTGGATTAAACTGTAAACTGTCTTTAAACTAATTAAAAATAATTTACTGGGCTCTCAACCAATGCATGAATACAAGAGAAGATGTGATAAGAGGGGGGGGGGGGGAGGGGGGGGAGGGAAGGGGGGAGAGGGGGGGGGGGGAGGGGAAATGGGAGAGGGAAAGGGGGGGAGGGAAAGGGAGGGGGGGGGTCATAGAGGGGGGGGGGGAAATGATCATAGAGAGCAGCATATTTAACTGTATGCCTTCACCCTAAGGGCATTATATCTTGACAGTTTATTTAGAAAGTTAAAAAAAAACTTAAAGAAAGAAAACTTAAAGAAAACAGCGTAAATCCCAATCAATGTTGAGTCCGTTGGGCTGTAGAGAATTAAGTGTATGTATCCAGTGTGCCTCTCTCTGATGTAAAATCCTTAATCTATCCCCTCCTCGGGGTGGTAACACAATGTGTTCGATGGCACAACATCTGAAATTCTCCACAGTACCCAACGGACACACATTGAAATGCAGTGGTACCGGGTGTGTAGTATCATGTTTTTTGATTAGTCTAAGGTGTTCCATTATGCGGATTTTTAGGACTCTACTAGTTAGTCCTACATATTGTTTATTGCACCCGCATTTTAACAAATAAATCACAAAACTGGTCTGGCATGTTATAAAAGTTTTGATGGGAAATCTACGTGTTTCATCGTGGTTCGAGAAATGCTTGGTCTTAATCATATTGGGACATATTTTGCAGTGCCCACATTTGAACGAACCAGTGAGTCTAGGAAACATAGAACTAATATGTCTATTAAGGTTGGTTGGCTTTAGCATACTGGGCGAAAGAAGGTTCCCTAATGTGGCAGCCTTTCTAAACACTATTTTGGGACCCATACTAACCAATTTGCCCAAAAGAGGGTCTAGCGACAAGGTGGTCCAGTGCTTGTGTATGATGGCTTTAATACAATTGGCCTGCTCACTATAATTGGTTATAAAGAAAGGGGTTCCCGTATCCTCCGCCCGTGTACCTTGTGGTTGTTGGCGAACATTCATATTTATGAGTTGTTCTCTATCGGTGTCTAAGGCACTTTGATATGCCAGATCTAGGTCCATAGCATTGTACCCCCTTGACAGGAATCTCTCCCTCATCTCGCCCGCCCTCTGTTCAAAGGATCCCAAAGTGGAGCAGTTCCTGCGTAACCGCAGGAACTGTCCCTTCGGAATACCTCTGACCAGAGGGCGTGCGTGACAGCTTTTAGCATGAAGCAGTGAGTTTCTGGCATTTTCTTTCCTATAGATGTCAGACTGGATTTTGTTCTCCAAATCGACATACAAATTCAAATCCAAAAATTTAATTTGGAATTTGTCATATGTATGGGTAAACCTCAAATTCAATGTATTATCCGCCAGATACTCAAAAAACTTCAAAAGCTCATCCTCCCCACCACTCCAGATCAAAATGAGATCATCAATGTAGCGCTTGTAAAACGCCACATGATGTCTGAAAGGGTTTGAATCTCCAAACACGTGGGACATCTCCCACCAACCCATGAATAGGTTGG
Source organism: Ascaphus truei (assembly GCF_040206685.1). Taxonomy (NCBI): domain Eukaryota; kingdom Metazoa; phylum Chordata; class Amphibia; order Anura; family Ascaphidae; genus Ascaphus; species Ascaphus truei. Next base: position 374,936,420 of record NC_134485.1, read on the forward strand.
CGTAGGAAGGGGCAAAAGACGTCCCCATTGCTGTCCCACGTGTTTGGAGATAAAACTGGTGATCAAAAAGAAAGAAATTGTGCGTGAGTGAAAATTTGATACGGTCTAAGAGAAAAGCTATATGTGCTGGGGACAGAGTGGAGTGGTTGTGCAGAAAATATTCTGTGGCAGTGAGACCATGTTCGTGTTTTATAATGTTGTATAGGGAAGTTACATCTAGGGTAACCCAGATGTAATGTGTGTGCCAACTGATGGGAGTGAGTAGTGATAAGATGTGTTTGGTGTCTATAATGTGAGAAGGTAACGAGTGAACAAGTGGCTGTAAAAAGTGATCTATATATTGTGAAAGGTGTTCACCCAGTGAGCCTATACTAGAAATAATGGGTCTACCCGGGGGTGCAATCAGTGTCTTGTGAATTTTGGGTAGGTGATGAAAAATGGGAGTGATGGGATTTGGAGTGGTGAGGAAGTCCCGCTCATTTGGTGAGAGGATGTGTAACATCTCACCTTCATCCATGAGGTCCAAGAACTCTCTGCTGAATTGGATGGTGGGGTCCCTGCCAAGGGTACGGTAGGTATCGGGATCGCTCAGTTGTCGCTGTGCCTCTGCTACATAATAATCTCTGTCCAGCACCACAGTTGCGCCACCTTTGTCCGCCTTCCTCACTAGAATAGAATCGTTATTAGTTAATGTTTTTAAAGCTGTTCTTTGTTCCCCCGTTAGATTATCTTGTTGAAGTCCCCTGGTTCCTATACCTTTGGCTAGGAGCAATAGATCTCTTTCTATGGCTTTCTGAAAGATATCGATGTACTGCCCCCTCATAAATGAGGGGTAGAACAGGGATCTCTTTTTAAACCCAGAATTGATACTGCCCAGAAATTCTACCGGGTCATCAAGTGTATTATTCTCATTAAAGAGATCCATAAGATCCTGCTCCCTGCACTGGTCACGGTTTGTTTGAGTATAATCCAGTACACAAACATAATGAAAAAATATAAACTGTTCTTGTTATCTATGGGACTCAACTATGCACTAGCAGTGTTTGCAGCAACCTTTTAAATTATTCATTTATATATCCCCAATGATTGACCTGAATACAAGCAGTATATCTCTAAATACTGCAATTACATTGTCATAACTAAGAATTAAATGTTTAGCATTGATTACTGTATTGACTATCTATATAAACAGGTACAAGCGCTGGAGGGGTTAATGTTTTTAAATTTGTAAATTTAAATGTCCCCGTTTTCGCGGGCTTTTCTGTATTTAAACAGGCAGCTTCCGCTTCTCCCCACTCCAAGACGAAGCCCTATTCCTAAGGGTGAAACGCGTTGAGGGGGAGAATGCGGTGCTAGCCCTTGTGTGTTCCACGAATAAAGTTTTTTGAAGATCCCAGCAGCCTCTCTGAGTCAGACATGCGCAGTTGCGCCCGAATCCTCCATTGTTTCCAGTACCTTTCCAGACGGTGGCACGCAGAAGCAGCCGAGGTGAGCAGGCTCCAGACCGGAGATGCAGGTGAGGTAAGTTAACAACAGTCCCCTGCACCGGTCAATTCTGTGGCCAAGCGGAGCTCCCTCATGCGCTGTCTCAGTGTCTGACACGATTTCAGACTGCCACACTGCACACTGAAGCGCAGGACAGATTCACACAATCTTTGCACTACTTTCTGTCAGCAGCTCGTGTTTAGCTTTGCGGCTATCAGCTAATCCTGGGATTCTCTTATCTTCCTTTAAATTGCGACAGCAACACTTGGAAGTCATCCAGTGTTAGAAACACATGGATTCTATACACACACATCCAAAGGGCAGCACCAGCATGGACACTGCACCTGTACTCGATACAGAGGTTTTATTTAGTTGCTGCAACACTGCCAATCGCACTTATAGAGCAGAGGCTATTTTTAGCAACACCCCTGAATTTTTATGCGAGGACACAGCGGACCTCAAGTTACATTTCACTAAATTGGAGAAATGCTTACTCTTAAGACAAAGAATTTGGTGGGAAATAACGACCATGGAAAATTATATACGTGTAAAACGTATTCCCAGAGGCTTACGTCATACCAAAACCCCTTCCTTTGGTTTTACCAATGTAGAATTTGAACAACAATGGTGCCTAATTCTTGAGGACTGTTCATTTAAATTAATGGACCTGATTATTAGACAAAAATCCCAAGAATACAAAATAGTTTCCAAACAAATTTTGGAATTACAAGGAAAAATGAAAGCCTTTTCAATAATGGATAATTTCAAGGAGCTAGACAATAAAACAGCTAGCAAACTTAATAAACAAGAGAAAACCATTATGCTCAATAAACAGTCAAAATTTGAGCGTGACAAGGTGGACTATGATTTGCACCAGATTTACATATGGCAGAAATTACCATCTAGAACCAAAGGCAAGCCCAAATACAAGAAATCCAATAAAGAAGGAGGGGGTAAATCAATCCTTAAGGGAAACAAAGCTAATGATTCTTCTTCACATGCTGTATCCTTCTCATTCTCCGAGAGTGACTTCAACCCCTCGTCAGGGGACGAGATGGCAGGAACAAGTGAGAGGTTATATACCAACAGACCAGCCACACAGAAGTCCTCAAAAAACGGGGAAGGACGAGAAGAGGCAGGAGAAAGAACCCACATTGGGATGCCATCCAAGAGGCTAAAAACTTAACAATGGAGAACAGTAATGTTATAAACATCTCTAAACATAAACTGACACAATCAGAACTATCCATGTTGCACCTTGGACTTTCTTTTGCACCAAGTACCAAATTTAACTTGTTTTCTTCCATGGTAGACGTATTCAAATTTACACGCAAATTAACATTGAAACGCTTCTTTTTTTCCAGGAATCAAAATCCCAATACAGTGTTACCCATATTTGACATTAACCCTGTTTCAATTCCCCTAGGTTTTGAAGACCAGTGCAGGGAGCAGGATCTTATGGATCTCTTTAATGAGAATAATACACTTGATGACCCGGTAGAATTTCTGGGCAGTATCAATTCTGGGTTTAAAAAGAGATCCCTGTTCTACCCCTCATTTATGAGGGGGCAGTACATCGATATCTTTCAGAAAGCCATAGAAAGAGATCTATTGCTCCTAGCCAAAGGTATAGGAACCAGGGGACTTCAACAAGATAATCTAACGGGGGAACAAAGAACAGCTTTAAAAACATTAACTAATAACGATTCTATTCTAGTGAGGAAGGCGGACAAAGGTGGTGCTGGACAGAGATTATTATGTAGCAGAGGCACAGCGACAACTGAGCGATCCCGATACCTACCGTACCCTTGGCAGGGACCCCACCATCCAATTCAGCAGAGAGTTCTTGGACCTCATGGATGAAGGTGAGATGTTACACATCCTCTCACCAAATGAGCGGGACTTCCTCACCACTCCAAATCCCATCACTCCCATTTTTCATCACCTACCCAAAATTCACAAGACACTGATTGCACCCCCGGGTAGACCCATTATTTCTAGTATAGGCTCACTGGGTGAACACCTTTCACAATATATAGATCACTTTTTACAGCCACTTGTTCACTCGTTACCTTCTCACATTATAGACACCAAACACATCTTATCACTACTCACTCCCATCAGTTGGCACACACATTACATCTGGGTTACCCTAGATGTAACTTCCCTATACAACATTATAAAACACGAACATGGTCTCACTGCCACAGAATATTTTCTGCACAACCACTCCACTCTGTCCCCAGCACATATAGCTTTTCTCTTAGACAGTATCAAATTTTCACTCACGCACAATTTCTTTCTTTTTGATCACCAGTTTTATCTCCAAACACGTGGGACAGCAATGGGGACGTCTTTTGCCCCTTCCTACGCCAACCTATTCATGGGTTGGTGGGAGATGTCCCACGTGTTTGGAGATTCAAACCCTTTCAGACATCATGTGGCGTTTTACAAGCGCTACATTGATGATCTCATTTTGATCTGGAGTGGTGGGGAGGATGAGCTTTTGAAGTTTTTTGAGTATCTGGCGGATAATACATTGAATTTGAGGTTTACCCATACATATGACAAATTCCAAATTAAATTTTTGGATTTGAATTTGTATGTCGATTTGGAGAACAAAATCCAGTCTGACATCTATAGGAAAGAAAATGCCAGAAACTCACTGCTTCATGCTAAAAGCTGTCACGCACGCCCTCTGGTCAGAGGTATTCCGAAGGGACAGTTCCTGCGGTTACGCAGGAACTGCTCCACTTTGGGATCCTTTGAACAGAGGGCGGGCGAGATGAGGGAGAGATTCCTGTCAAGGGGGTACAATGCTATGGACCTAGATCTGGCATATCAAAGTGCCTTAGACACCGATAGAGAACAACTCATAAATATGAATGTTCGCCAACAACCACAAGGTACACGGGCGGAGGATACGGGAACCCCTTTCTTTATAACCAATTATAGTGAGCAGGCCAATTGTATTAAAGCCATCATACACAAGCACTGGACCACCTTGTCGCTAGACCCTCTTTTGGGCAAATTGGTTAGTATGGGTCCCAAAATAGTGTTTAGAAAGGCTGCCACATTAGGGAACCTTCTTTCGCCCAGTATGCTAAAGCCAACCAACCTTAATAGACATATTAGTTCTATGTTTCCTAGACTCACTGGTTCGTTCAAATGTGGGCACTGCAAAATATGTCCCAATATGATTAAGACCAAGCATTTCTCGAACCACGATGAAACACGTAGATTTCCCATCAAAACTTTTATAACATGCCAGACCAGTTTTGTGATTTATTTGTTAAAATGCGGGTGCAATAAACAATATGTAGGACTAACTAGTAGAGTCCTAAAAATCCGCATAATGGAACACCTTAGACTAATCAAAAAACATGATACTACACACCCGGTACCACTGCATTTCAATGTGTGTCCGTTGGGTACTGTGGAGAATTTCAGATGTTGTGCCATCGAACACATTGTGTTACCACCCCGAGGAGGGGATAGATTAAGGATTTTACATCAGAGAGAGGCACACTGGATACATACACTTAATTCTCTACAGCCCAACGGACTCAACATTGATTGGGATTTACGCTGTTTTCTTTAAGTTTTCTTTCTTTAAGTTTTTTTTTTAACTTTCTAAATAAACTGTCAAGATATAATGCCCTTAGGGTGAAGGCATACAGTTAAATATGCTGCTCTCTATGATCATTTCCCCCCCCCCTCTATGACCCCCCCCCCTCCCTTTCCCTCCCCCCCTTTCCCTCTCCCATTTCCCCTCCCCCCCCCCCCCTCTCCCCCCTTCCCTACCCCCCCCCCCCCCTCTTATCACATCTTCTCTTGTATTCATGCATTGGTTGAGAGCCCAGTAAATTATTTTTAATTAGTTTAAAGACAGTTTACAGTTTAATCCAGTACTAATAATGTATTAGATTTGTTTGAGTATAATCCAGTACACAAACATAATGAAAAAATATAAACTGTTCTTGTTATCTATGGGACTCAACTATGCACTAGCAGTGTTTGCAGCAACCTTTTAAATTATTCATTTATATATCCCCAATGATTGACCTGAATACAAGCAGTATATCTCTAAATACTGCAATTACATTGTCATAACTAAGAATTAAATGTTTAGCATTGATTACTGTATTGACTATCTATATAAACAGGTACAAGCGCTGGAGGGGTTAATGTTTTTAAATTTGTAAATTTAAATGTCCCCGTTTTCGCGGGCTTTTCTGTATTTAAACAGGCAGCTTCCGCTTCTCCCCACTCCAAGACGAAGCCCTATTCCTAAGGGTGAAACGCGTTGAGGGGGAGAATGCGGTGCTAGCCCTTGTGTGTTCCACGAATAAAGTTTTTTGAAGATCCCAGCAGCCTCTCTGAGTCAGACATGCGCAGTTGCGCCCGAATCCTCCATTGTTTCCAGATTTGTCATGTGGCCATAAGAGAGGAGTCACATATATGCAATCAATCCGCAAAGTTTATATAATCAAATATGGAAATATGGACTGCCGTCTGTGAAACATTCTCGTTGACAAAGGGCGACGGCCCGAAACGCGTTCGAGGTTTTTAACATATCCCGTGCCATGATGTCTACCATGGATTAAAGGACTTTTATTTACCGGTATCTAGCCCCCTCATTTTTCACTTGCTGTGCTCCGTTTTTTCCCGTGAGGATACTTCTGCTGTTTATCTCTACGTGATGCACGCCATGGGATTCACCCTACAGGACAACTCTCTACTGTGAGTACCCCAGTCCGTTCACTACGGTCTGGGTGTCATACCTTATTGGTGTCTTTTCTCCAGGGGGACGTTATATATTGTGTCATTGGGAGGTCAGAGATTTGTTACTGACACTCACCATACAGCACAGTTTCCCCACACATTAGGAGATATGCTATGAGACACAGATTATATATGTGTTTGCAGAGAGTGGTGTTTCCCTGTCTTCCTCATTTAGAGGCTTCATACTAGATTGGCATCTAGTGATTTCCTACAGCTGAGCACGGTGTTCTAGGAACGCTGTTTCCTAGTATCTACAAATAGATACAAAGCCTTAAGAGGATACACTCACCCTTTTCTCAGAGATACAGCTAACAGGGCTTTAAGACGTCCTTGGATATTATCAGTTATATATGTATGTATATGTTGACACAAAGAGCTAATGGTGATGCAATCACAATTGTGATTTATATAAAGCAAATAAGACACAATTTAGGTCAATTATATATAAATAAATGACAAATATGTATATATATATATATAACTGGTTTATAAAAACGCAGACCAGTGCACCCTAAAGGAAGCACATGGTTTCTGCAATACTTACCAGTTATCCTGAAGCTAGGGTCACGTGTTGAGGTATGAATAGCTTCAGTTAGCTTTAACTCATGCCTTCCCTCTTCCAAAGCATGACAAGTCCTTAATGTCTTTCTTAACTTTATTGCAGGATTAGAAAACACAGGAACTTGTAGGTGTAGTGTAGGCAGAGAGTGCTTCTCTATGTGGGATGCTTCTATGAGGTGACTATGGTAAGAGAGAAAGGCCTTACCAGGGGTGGATGCAGACAGGTCTGTACTCACTGTGATCTAGGGTGGAAAGGAAGTGAGGAGCAAGGGTCACACTAGATGGGAAGTGGGACTATACTATCTGTTAGCAAGGACAGGGGGGTAGGAATAGCCCACTCTCAGTTAGGAGAATATGAGCTGCAGGCAACCAACACAGGCTGTGTAAACAACATGTAGCAATAATGTTGCATTCTACATGCAGCGTTGCTGCTGGGACAGGAGAAAATGACAGGCAACTGAACAAGGGAGAAATCAATCCCATAACTAAAGGGGAAGACAGAGGAATATGGAATTTAGTTCCAGGACACTCCCCGTCTGGTATCTGGTAGTTTTCTCTACAGAGTGCGTCCTCGTGGATGTGCTAGTCGTGGTAGTTTGTCACCCTATCACCTGGCGTTTGGCGGGAGGAGATGGCCTTTGGTTCCTTGCGGAAGCGGATTAATGTCCCTGGAAGACTGGTCGTCAAGTCTGGTCCAGTGAGTAGTGCCCCGTTTGGAGAGGCTTCCTGGTGCTGAGCATTGGAGCTGAACGTTACCCAGATCTGGCTGGGTTTCTGACGGTGGTGGACACCAGATGATGGGAGGTGCCGGCATTTTTTACCTTCCTTCAGTGAAGGCGCTGGTTCTGCGTGTCCGCTAAGGAATCTCTTCCGCGTGAAGACCACAATTTGATTCTTGGTCTCTGGCTCCCTTTGTGGGTTGCGGCGGAGCGAAATGAGCCCAGGGATGGCAGGTTCTCTATTGTTCGGGAGGCGTCTTTTTGATGAATGGAATGGTAGCGGAGTCACCCAACTGCCTGGTCCATATTGGAGAGCTCCTTGACTGTTAGCATCGGGAATCCTCTACCTTCCCTTGATGGTGTTTGCTTGTCATCGTTCCTTGTTGTCTGGAACGCTGTGCACCATAGGTCATTGGTGCATTCCTCTTGCACGAGAACATCTCCCTGTAGTTTGGTGGAACGCTTTTGTGTCTCCTTGTTAACTGCCATCGGGAGGTTATTTTCTCCCTGGACGTAACGAAGAACAGTCTCTTTTGCACTAGTAAATCCCTTTATGAAATGTCTCTGTGGCTGTCTCTTTTTAGACATGTGAGAGGACAGTCTTTTTGACACTGTGGCTTCACCTGTAGGGCGCAATCTTTTGTACTGTTCTGTACGTCTTAGTCGTGCAATTGCTCGCGAGAGAATTGTCTGATTGTTTAGTGCCTTTTGGACGATCCCTTTGTCGGTCACCTTTGGGAGGTTCCTTTCTTCCTTCGGTGGAATCGACTCATCGTAATTAGCTGTCTGGACTGCTGAGCATCCTAGGCCATTGTCACATCCCCTCGATGCGAGGATGTTTTTGTTGATCTCAGGGGTATGACCTTGTCTTTTCTCTTCACTTGGCCCTTCGGTCACTTGGAGATGGCCAAGACATGGTTCAGAGAGAGACGTGTGTCCACATTCTGTTACCACCGTTCTGCGGGCATCAACATAGTCTTGCCCGTACTCTTTGTTGGTGCATGCGTTGCCCACTATCACCCATCCTAGGTCAAGTCTTTGGGCGTATGGCGTGTTGTGGGGTCCGTTAAGCTGTTTACGGACTTTATGTACCCTCATGTCCCTACCGAGCAGCAGCAAGATCTTGGCGCCTTGTTCTACCAGCAGGATGTAGTTGGCTATCCCTCTGAGGTGCGGGTAATGGCGTGCCATGTCCAGTGTGGGAATCTCGTCCCTGTTTGTGGCCATGTGGCTGCACTCGGTGAGTGTGGGGAGAGCTATCTTCACTCTGTTATCGACCGAACGTATGACGTAACCGCTTGCTCTTCTCCCTGTTGACTCAGTTGACCCTGCACAGGTTCTGAAGGTGTAGGGTGAGGCATTGTCCTGTAGGTTGAATAGGTTGAAGAACTCCGTCTTCGCTAATGATCTGTTGCTTTGGTCGTCGAGGATTGCATACATCCGAATAGCCTTCTCAGGTTGTCCCTGGGGGTGCACCGCGACAAGGCATATTTTGGAGCAGGACATTTTGTCACCTTCTTTTCCGCAAACCTCAGTGCGCTGAGATGTGACGGATGTTGGCTCTCCTTCTTTCTCCCCGCCATGCTCCGCTACGGAGGATGGGTTTGTGGAGGTGGTGGAGTGTCAGCGCCTCTGGGTGTAACGATGTCACGTGCTTGTCACTTTTGTACACTGTGCATTTGATCTCTTTTTTACAGTCCCTGGCTAGGTGAGTCGTGGAACCGCAGCACCTGAAGCAAACTCTGAATTCTCCAAGTAACCTCTTGCGTTCTTCTAGGGACTTCATCCTGAACCCAAAGCACTCGTTAAGTGGGTGTGGCTTCTTGTGTATGGGACATTCCTTGTTTGGGTCCCTCGGTTTCTTGTCTCCGGCGACCGACTGATCGGGAGTAGTTTGGGTCGTGGGAGGCACGTCCGTCCTGTGGACCGAGATGGGTGTTGGAGTGTTACCGTATCTCGCCACTGGTCTCTCATTCCTCAGGCTGCTTGCACTGTGTGTGGTTAGCGCACCTAAGATGAAACTGGGATCGTTCCTTGTCCTTGCCACTTCGCGGATGAAGCTCACGAAGAATGAGAATGGGGGGTAGACGACTTGCTTCTCCCTTTTGTATTTGGAGCCTTGTGAGATCCATTTTTCTTGGAGGTTGAAGGGTAGCTTCTCCAGGATGGGTCTCACTCCACGAGCTGAGTCTAGGGCGTTGAGACCTATTAAGGAATGGTCTTTCCTTGCGAACTCCAGTTCTTGCAGCAGGTCCCCGAGCTCTCGTAACTTCGAGCAGTCTTTAGTTGTGATCTTGGGGAAGCTGTCGATTCTTTTGAAGAGCGAATCCTCGACTGCTTCGGGGCTGCCGTAGGACTCTTCTAGCCTTTCCCACACTAGGTCAAGACCTACTTGGGGTTGGTGCGCGTTTGCCGCCCGAAGTCTCTTTGCGTGCTCCTTGGATTCGTTCCCCAGGAACTTGACTAACAGGTTGAGCTCTTCCCTTGCTGAGAAGTCCAAGCTGTTGATTGCGTCTTTGAACGTGAACTTCCACGTCCGGTAGTTTTCAGGGCGGTCGTCGAAGCTGATGAGTCCTGCGTGCACCAGGTCACGCCGGATCATGTACTTGGCTATGTCTGTCAGGCCTGAGGCATCGGCGTGTTTGTCCCGTTCTGAGGTAGTTGCTGGGAGGGTCCGTGCGGTCGCCTCTTCCTTGGCGTGGACACGTGATGGCTGCTGGCCAGTGTGAGGGGCTGTTCTCTCCCGTGTGGGTGTACCTGGATTGCGAGCCTGTTGTGGTGCATCCGTGTGCGCGCTGGCGTGTGGATCACTGTTGCGGCTTTGGCTATCCCAGGCAGCATGTACCATTGAAGGAGCAGCGTCTTCTCCTCGTGGACCTAGCGAGTCTTCAGTGTCTGTGGTGTCATTCCCTCTGTGTTGATATGGTGCACTGATGTTTACGCTGAAGAGGCTCCTTACGTAGTCTTCAATGCGTTGGATTGGATCCTCTGAGGCTATCCGTCTGTACGGTAGCTCCCCGCCGTCCTGTCTCGCGGCTGCTTCTAGGACTTCAGCTTGGGCTATGGCGGCGGCGGCTTCCTTCTCTTGATTTAGGGCCTCTAGGTTGACGTCCACCTCTGCCCTTTTTCGTGCAGCGGTGGCAGTGGCTGCCTTCTCCTCCTCTTCTAAGCGGGCCCTTTCTAGTTTCATGACTGCCTCTCTCTGAGCGTATGCGGCTCTGGCACGTGCGGCCTCTGCGGTGGCTCGCGCCTTGGTGGCGTTTGCGCTTGACGCGTGAGATTGCGCTGATCTTGCTGACCTTGATGAGTGTCTGGATGTGCTTGAGCGCTGCGATGCGGTTTCCAGCAAAAGGTCTTTTCTCCTACTCTCGACTTCCGTGATGGCGGTTTGCGCGATGCCATCACGTTCCAGGTCAATCGCCTTTTGTAGGTCGCGCTCTCGTATGCTATCATCCGTGTTTGTTCTTGTTAGATAGGTGAAATATGCCTGTGACAGCGCATGGTAGCCGGAGCGGTCTACCTTCAATTGAGTTATCCCCTGCTCGAGCTGTTGTACATAATTGCCAGCGCCGGCGACATTGCGTACCCCAAGTGTGGTTGTTTCCCAGGCCAACTCTAATTTAGCGCGGTGCGCTTTAATGTCCATCTCATATTTTTCACGGGCCTTTTGTGTCAGTGTGACTGTCCGTTTGGGCCTTGCGCCTGCCTGCGCCTGTTGCAGTTGCGCGGCGGTCTCTGTGTCTGAGTGATCGCTTTCCTGCGTGATGTCTGGTGAGGCTCTGAGTTCTGCCATGCTGTAGGTGTGTGTAGGCCTTTAGCCAGTGCGTGTGGCGTGCGGTCTTTTACCTGTGTCAGCGGTGGGCGTCTGCCTCAGATGATGCCGAGCGGTGTCCTGCAGCGTGCAGCGTAGGGGTAGCTGTACTCACAGGTGTCCGGTGGCTCTGACCCGTGTCCTGGCGGGTGTCCGGTAGCGTGGCCCTTGATGGCGCTAGCCGTGGGGACGTGCGCAGGGATAGGTGAGATGGTGGCTCCTCACTATGGGGCTATGCAGAGGTGAACTCAGACAAAGAAAGGCAATTAGGTTTGTGTAAGAAGCACTGTTTGTCTGCAAAGCTGCTGTGCAGTGTAAGCTGTATGCTGCTTTTCAGTCTGCAGACTGCTCTGTGTTCTTATTAGCATAAGTCTTTGAGTAGTAGCTCCTGTGTGATTCCCTAACACAGGTCTTTGTTTTACTGTGCTGTGCTATTTAAACTCCTGCTTGTTTTTGCAGAAAGCTGTAGTAGTTTGCTGTATAGCTGTGTAGAGCTGCACTTTTGTAGCATGAAGGCTGTGAGTGATAGCTTCTGCGTAGACCTCTGATACACGGTCTCTCTCTTACTATCCTGAAGCTAGAGTCACGTGTTGAGGTACGAATAGCTTCAGTTAGCTTTAACTCATGTCTTCCCTCTTCCAAAGCATGACAAGTCCTTAATGTCTTTCTTAACTTTATTGCAGGATTAGAAAACACAGGAACTTGTAGGTGTAGTGTAGGCAGAGAGTGCTTCTCTATGTGGGATGCTTCTATGAGGTGACTATGGTAAGAGAGAAAGGCCTTACCAGGGGTGGATGCAGACAGGTCTGTACTCACTGTGATCTAGGGTGGAAAGGAAGTGAGGAGCAAGGGTCACACTAGATGGGAAGTGGGACTATACTATCTGTTAGCAAGGACAGGGGGGTAGGAATAGCCCACTCTCAGTTAGGAGAATATGAGCTGCAGGCAACCAACACAGGCTGTGTAAACAACATGTAGCAATAATGTTGCATTCTACATGCAGCGTTGCTGCTGGGACAGGAGAAAATGACAGGCAACTGAACAAGGGAGAAATGAATCTCATAACTAAAGGGGAAGACAGAGGAATATGGAATTTAGTTCCAGGACACCAGTATTATACATATGCGCTTTATTGATGCTGACATCGACAGCTAAACACCAGAATTTGTATCATCTCCTTGACCTATATTAATAGGAAGTAAATCAAGAGATAGATTATATATTCAACATTGAAAGGGAATTATTGGTTGACTATACACTTTATGTAGCACGGATCACTTCTTGTATATTATTCACTTTTGTAAGTTTTCATCACAATTATCACACAAGATAATATTTAAAAAAAATTATTTTGATTTATTCACACTACCATACCAATCCCTCAATTATGAAGTTGTAACCCTTCTATGGTACCCCACCCGACATGAGATTGGGGGGTACACTCCTTCTGGTCACTCTGAGTGGCCTGGGTGCTGTGACCTCCTGGTAAACAGGAGGGCTGAGGGCTCCGCAGTGTTGTGGGGAGAACCAGGACAGGGACAGGAGGTGGTGTGGGACAGGTTACCTTGCTCTCTCTGGGTGGTGCAGTGCCTCCAGCCAGTAGGGATCCCCTGGGGTCTCCAGAGGAGAGACCCCCCACTGACACTCCATTCTCCTCACACCAGGAACAGTGACACACACACAGCAGCTTCTTTCTGTGGTTCTTTATTCAGAGCAGCATACACAGCATACAGCAGAACATCATAGGCCTGATCTTGCTCTCTGCATTTCTGCTCATGGCAGCTTAACTTCCCCCCCCCTCCTTACCCAGGTGGGGCAAGAGGGGGAGAACGATTCTCTGTCCCCTCTCTTCAATCTCTTCTCTCCTACGCCTACTAACTAACTGACATACTATATTTTTGGAGACATGTCTCAATTTGAATATCCTCAGGGAGTGTCTCTAACTTTGAATCATTACAACTCAAAGCTGGATACCGATTGGCTCACACACACATCAGGGGGTGTTCCAACCCATATCCACCCTTTGGATTAACACATTCAAATGTTGCTTAGGCCCGCCTCTGAATATTGCTACAATACTTCAGAGCTGAAACTCACAAACAGGCCAACTGAAGGAATTAACCTTTCCACTGCCTGTTCTAACAGGACTGACAGAGGAAAGGCCCAGAATTAGCAATAGCTGCCGAAGGCCAGGCTATAAAGTAATGCTAACCCTGTGGGGACGTATTAACACATCATGTACTAAGAACAATCATAATCAACAAATCATTCCTATTTATCTATAGGTCTATTTTGTCATGCTGTTTGAAAATAGGTTTTAACAACTTTTTTGTGCATAATAAAATATATATTAGTGGAGATGAACATTCATCTCTTTTAGAAAAATATAAAATAATATCATAGTTCTGATCAAGAGGTAGAGTGCACGCATTAGAGGGATCCTATTTCTTTATCTACTAAACCCCAGTCTATGCCATGCTAATAATCACTGAGGGCTGACAAGTCTGCACGGGGTCCTCCAGCAGCAACTCTGCCAATGACTATCCCCCATGCCCTCTCTACCCTCCATAGGGGAGGCTTCATGCACAATGCTTGTGGGTGTGTCCTTTCACACGCCCCGCCCCTTCTGAGGGCCCCCGCCCGGATGGATCTGCGGTATCCCCCCAATGAGCTGCGCGGGACGTCACAGAGCATGATGTCACCGCCCCCCCCCCATCCGTCACCCCGCAGTGCCGCCTCCTCCTCGTGGTGTAGTTTCCGGACTCTCTGCTGCTGTCAGGTAGCGGCGGCGTGAGGGTGGCAGATTCTGTGCTGAGCTCCGGTCATGGTGCCCGCCAGCATGCTGTCCCTGCGGCGGGTCCTGTCCTCTCTGTGGTATCACGTCACCCCGCAGCGGGCGGTCAGCACGGGCTGGTCCCCGGTGGGAGCCGCGTTCAATGTCAAGCAGCAGCAGAGGTTGGATGTGGTCAGCAAGAGCACGGTGAGAGCCCCCCCTGCAGGCGCTGCACGGGGCTGTCACTGAGCAGTGAGTGGCGGCGGGGTCGCTGGTGCAGCCCCTTACTGCTCCCTCAGGGATATTACTATGTAACCCCGGGACTCACATTGTCACTTCCCATTGACCTCTGTTTCCATGGGGCTGGCAGCAAATGCAGCCTTGTGGGGGACGGGCAAAGGCCACATTCACCCTAACCTCTCCATGTAATAACATCGATATGTGTGAGGCAGCCCCGGACAATCTGTTGTCGCGATAACCGCCAATGTTTTCTTTTGACTCGGTTAATGATCTCTGCCATTGTAATGTCCCCAGACCCGTGTGTCTTTAGTCCATTGCTGTAGTGTGTTACTCGCAGTGAATTAGGTATAATTAGGTTCGAGTCCCTCATGTGATGCAGTAACTCTCCTTTTAGCATAAAACAAATGGAAACAATAGTATACATCAGCTGCTGCCTTAATATAACAATGTATAATATATATCGTTTTTATTTTTATTTTCCACGAAAGGGAGTGCTAGTGCATTACACAGCATGGTTTAGTGATGCTATAAGGAATGCTGGTATGAGCACATTATATACACATAAACTTATAACGTAATTCTGTTTCTGCTACATGCATGATGAAGCAGATCGCATATTCTTTATGGTAAACATTATTGATATGTGATCAAGAGAAGGGCTCATCAATAGCATAATGGTAATGTCACTGCCTTTGAGGTGGGGGAACGTGGTACAAATCCCAGTTTGTGCTCCTTGGGCCAATCACTTTGTCCCCCTGTACCGTAGGATGGAAAATTTAGATTGCAACCTCATTGGTGCAATATACACCGCAAACAGCAAAACATTTATGCTGAGTCTCACTAAGGTAGAATGCAGGATGTTGCACCTTGGTTCAGAATGAACCGTTATTGACTTGAAGGATAGTTAACACTAGATTGGGGTATGATACCTTGTATCTGAAATTAGCAAAACTGCCCCATACTTATTTATTTTTGTACGATTTTGATTTGCACCTCCCTTTCTGTGACGGATGTGCTTCTAGATTCCAACCAACTGTGTAAGGGCTACCTGTGACATGCTCTGTGCTTCTTTTAAATCTTGTTTGAATCCTTTTTTATTCAACATTATTAGCCTGAACGTCTCCCAAGTTATGTGCTTCAGGCGCCTCCAACAAGGTACAGATCTCATATACATTGCTCTGTGTGTTACAGGGTCTGTTTGGAGTTCCAGAATTAAGTTCCCCAGAGGGATTTCAGATCGCACAAGAGAGCGCTCTGAGGAAAACCGAGTCACTGGTGGCAGAAGTATGCTCCACTGCTCCAAGTGCAGAGACCGTGCGGATATTTGATCAGCTTTCTGATGAGCTCTGTAAGGTCGCAGACTTGGTGAGACCAAAAGTATCATTACATAACATCCATTCTGTGCTGTCTACTAATTCCTGAGTTGTCAGAGGGACCAACACAATGCCCAGCGTGCTGCTCTGGCACCCAATGGGTTATTTGTCTAACAAAAAATAAGTATGGGGATTATCATCTATGGTAATGTTCATTTGTGATCAATAATGAGCACTTACATGAATGGTGTTAATAATTGCAAGCAGCTATTGCTGCTGTTCATTAAATAACACATTTTCTGGAAGTAGATTATGACACTACTATATGCCCAGTAGTTTAGTATTCTTGCCTTTTAAGTGACTATGAAATCAAGTTTGATGTACAGTAAGTATCCATATAAAATAATGTCTCCTAAATGACTAATTCATCACAATGCTCTATAAACACTCGCCATATTGTGTATTTAAGGCTGCGCTTACAGTGCCGGCGACAGCGACGCAACGTTGTGTCAAAACAAATGCATTGCTTGGTCGTGATCGTTGGAAGTCATCTCAATTTGATTTTTCCAGCGACTGCAGCCTGACGTCGCTGTGACTATATGCGTAGCCTAAAGCTGCAGACCAAGCAATATCCTACATGTGTTTAAAAAAAATCAAAAAAAAAAATCAGTTCCATACTTTGAGAAAATACTTGTAGCATTTTTTTAAACAACTCTAAATGACATTGTTAATGTATTATAATGTAACAAGCATTTTTGTTTCTATAGCAACCATTTACAAAGTCACATCCCCTTCCTCTTCTGAAACAGGCTCTGGCACACCCCTTTTTGAGCCCTGCCCCCTCTCTAGTAGTGCACCAATTGTATCTAGTGACTGCCTGGTCACATGATCTTCCCAACAGAACGTTGCATCTTTGGTCTTCTTCTGTTGCACTGACAGCCATTTAGTGAACCGAGTCATTGCCGATCGATCGGCAACTTGGCAAACTACTTATCCATTGTGTGGATTGTATTGATGCACATTTTAAATGTTTTTTTAATTTTTTTTTAAATGACTGCTTGGACAGCTGCTTTAACTTGCATCACTGACACTAAAGCAACCAAAATGTTCGTAATAAATGACGGCAGTGGAGTAGCTAGACGTGTACAGGCCCACGGGCAAAAATAAATTTCAGGGCCCCATTTATACGAATACTGACTGCAAATTTTTTCTCCCTCCCTCATTCTGTCCCTAATTCTCTCTCTCATCATCTCTCTTCCTCCCCATGATCTCTCCCCCTCCGCCTCTCATCTCCCCCACCATCACCTCCTCTCCCCCACCATAATCATCATCACCTCCTCTCCCCCACCATAATCATCATCACCTCTCCCCCACCATAATCATCATCACCTCCTCTCCCCCACCATAATCATCATCATCACCTCCTCTCCCCACCATAATCATCATCATAATCACCGCCTCTCCCCCACCATAATCATCATGATCATCACCGCCTCTCCCCCATCATCATCATCACCGCCTCTCCCCCACCATAATCATCATCATCATCATCACCTCCTCTCCCCCACCATAATCACCATCATCATCATCATCATCATCATCATCATCATCATCATCATCATCATCATCATCATCACCACCACCGCCTCCTCTCCACCCTCCTCCCCCATGCCTACCTGTAGGTGTTCCGGCCTTAAACAGAGGATAAGCCGCAGAGGAATCAGCAGCTGTTACACCGACAGAGCAGGAAAGTGGGGGAGGAGCGCGTTCTAGTGATCTGACCGGAGGTCTTTCTTACTTCCGGTGTCAGTTCTGAAACAGCTGCTGATTCCTCTGCAGGCTTAACGTCGGGGCAGGGGGGGGGGAGAGCGGGCCCCCCCAAGAGCCCGGGCTATAGCTACACACCTCAATGACAGTCTACATTACTTTTAAATCAGAGACCAACCACCCCTTCATCTAATTGTGTTTTTGGTTACGTAAAACAGGGTGTAATAATGTAATCAGTAATATGTTCACCGGTGTATTTTTCCCTAGAGATTTCTAGATATATTTATTTTATTTATTTATAAAATGTTTTACCAGTAAGTAATACATTGAGTTACCTCTCATTTCCAAGTATGTCCTGGGCACAGTTATGATGAAAAATACATGGTTACAAATACATAGTTACATTAAGTAAACAGGGTTATTTGTGTCTTACTCTCTTTATGTGTATTTAAGATGCAAATGAGGGTCAATCGGCTATTAATGGCTGAACCATGATGCTCCTGGGGGAAAGCACATGTATTACATTCTTCAGGTATATCATAATGGCCCTGTCCGTATTAAGTTTGAGATGTAATTGACTACGCCCATTTCCATTTCTGGAAACTTGGAGCAAACTCTTTAAAACATCCTAATGTGAAAAGGAATAACAGTTTTTTATAGGTTGAACGGATAATTTTGCCTATTTGGATCAATCAATAAATCGCAAATATATATTAAAGCCCGTTCTGGCATCCAAACATTTCCTTATGGATTTGAGGTGATGGGATATAATACTACTACTTCTGATGTTTATTTAATTAATGCCCTAACGTTCAATTAATCTAGGTTTTGATTTTAGTTGTATAGACTAAAATGCACAAGATAGCTGTTTAGACAAACTTGCCTGCGTGGTCTTGTACTTGTTGACACAAAATGACACTACACATGAATAATTCATTTAGCAAAACGTACTACATGTCTCTAATGTTTGCGTATGGAAGGGTTGGAATAAATCCGTTTTGCTGTTTTTGTGCTAACCAGTAGTAGCAAAAATAAAACGTTTGTGCGAAATTGCAGTTCTGATGTTTCCCATATTTGCCAATACAAATTTGACATGGGCTCTGATTGAAACTATCACTTTCGAAGCAGTTGAATATTAGAGTTTAGCATAAAAATACAGACGAGCTGACTACGATCTAATAAAAAACCAAGAGGAAAAACATATCTTAAATCTCATACATAAGTCTGGAACCAAACAATCCAATTGGATGTGATTTTTATAGATTTAGAATATTTACAAAATACAGCTGGTGTTCCATCAGAGAATTGTAGGACTGCATCTACGATGTGAATTACTTGTTAACCCTGTACATTGAGCGTGGGGGCTCTTGTGACGTACAGGGTATGTTATGTTATTTTTGCTTGTTTTCCGATTACTGGCTGCTGGTTGCAATGCTTTTCCAGTAGAAAAAAGGTTCAGTCCTTCCTATGAAACAAAGAGAACTTATGTCTGAGGAATGTTTTCATAGATTCAATGTAGTTGATTGATGCCATATTAAAAACAAAAACAAAAACAAAAATATTTTAAAATATTATTCAAATGTAACTTTTTCGTGGTGATCATATTAAGGGTTTTACATTCCTTATCTAATTTCTTTTTTGGTAACCAGACCAGGAGAAATTACAGTAGATACATTTACTGGTAACTATTTTTCTTATGTTTTATTTGTGACGTTTTTATGAAGCCATCAGTCAAACAAAGAAACATAAACAAGTAATACGCATGAATTCAGCAGACCCTAAAGTAAGGGGAAACCTAATTACAGGTATTTGATTTACAAATACATAGAATAGTCACTTTAAGGATAATTGTATTGCTGTAAGAAAGCCGGTTACACTGATACGTTTTTTTGGCCCGTTACTGGACTACCCCTTTGGGAACAAGGAAGGAGTTCTACGTTTTTTTTTTTTTTTACATTTAACTTTACTTTTTATTTTATTCAAACCATGACCCGTGAGGCTGGAAGTTGTATCAAATGAAAATCAAGAACGGGAATAGAGGGCAAAATACATAGATTTGTTCTTTACTTTGCGAACTAAACCGAGCGTTTATATCTATATGAAATGTTATATTCAATCTTGTGTGATTTTGACGAATACCCTGAAAACCCCACCCTAAAGGATAAAGCATTGCTCAGTCTGCGCCGTAGCATCTCAACATCACATCCCTTTTCTTTTTTTCCTTCATGTCTGCAGGCGGACTTTGTGAAAGCGGCCCACCCTGACCCGTCATTCAGAGAAGCGGCTGATGAAGCTTGCCGGAACATAGGTACCATGGTGGAGAAGTACGTTTACCTGTTATGCAGGCCTGTCTATAACACAATATAATATGTGCATGTTCTATGTGGAATTTATATAATATATTAGTGTCTCGTATAGCGGTGACTATGTATGCAGTGCTCTACAGATAACGTTTGCAACTACAGTGAGTCCCTGTGTGAAAGAGCTTGCAATCTTATTTTTGCTGGCTGATGCCATAGGGATATAAAGGGACTTGCCAATGTCACACGCAGAGCTGGCACAGGGATTCAAACAGTGTTCACCCACTTCTGAGTCAGTGTTTCTATTGCTGAACTACTTTTTCATCAGACGTGTGCAGCCTACGCTTATAAGCACAAACATAAGTTTTTGTTGTGTATTTGACCAAACTGTTCGAGTGGCTATAAAATGTATTTCTGGCATTGTGTGAAGGATCTCTTGAGCAGCAAAGTGAGGGACCTCATTATTAGAGCTTGTTCCTGCATGAAGATTTACTGCTTGTCAAATGTGTAACGGTTATCAGTGTGAGAGAAATAGGTGAACCTCGTAGAGAGTGGAGAAACGCCGGCATTCTGTGTGTTTTGAGGTCTTCACCATGTTGCTTCTTTTTGGGGGGTGGGGTGAGCTGATCTATGGTCTAACAACCTCCGTGGGAGCACCGGGGTCCCGCAGTGCTGGCGTGGGCAAAAATATTTCCCTGCTATAAGATAATAGTCCAGAGGTATCAACATACTCTATCTATTCTTTGGAGAAAACCTGTTCGCAAATGTTTGGCAATTTCTTCTGTATGGCTAAGTCCAGGAGAAAAGAACAATGATGTAACCCAGTTTGATTTGGACATTGCAGTCACATTTAGTTAATCCAATTTATTCAGATTATTATTATTATTTTTTTTAAACCCTAATTTGCTCCGCTGGTTTTAGGAAATCGCCCACAAAGGTTAGACAACATCAATTTCTTTCAAAAACTGATTTGGTGGAAAAAATGACAGTACCAATATGTATTTTACCAATGTAATAAATACAAAGGAGGAATAGCAAAATGTATTGATATTACAGAAGAGCATGAAATACCAAAAATGATATATTCAGCCCAGTGATATTGTGGGGCACAAAGTAGGTTAACATTTTAGAAAATGTAAAGCTAGGATGCTGCATTTTTCATTTTTGTTTAAATTAAGATTTGTCATGGTTTGTAATGCGCTGATCATTATTTCATACTTCAATTTTCTCAGGTTAAACACAAATATTGAATTGTGTCAAAGTTTAAGGAACCTGTTGGCAAATAAACCAGTTATGGACTCCCTGGACCCTGAAACCAGGTACGTAGAATGGATTGCTTTTGGTAATTTGTGCATTTTGATAATCATCCATATTTGTTAAATACGTATACCAAATGTCATAAGTGTGTAGTTTGGTGTTCAAAAAAAAAAATCTCTATAAGTTGGAGTATGGCACTTAACTTGATATATGCAAATGTTGAGGCGCACTGTAGATCAGCGTAGTAGACTGTATACTGCAAAATAGAAAGAAATTCGAAGGACAGGCACTCGCCATGCAGTAGATTAATTGTAATCCAAGTATCAAGGTTTCGGTCTTTATAGCAGGACCTTCACCACTTTTGTGTTCTGTCCGCGGGTATGGGTTAGATGTATGCACTTGCCAATATATGCCTACACCTGCTATGAGAAAGAGAGATAAAATATACATACACACACACACACTTTTTGTTTTTCTTGATGCGTTCTTTTTTAGGTTTTTGTTTTCTACTTCACATTGACGAGGAAGAATTATGGCAAAGAAGTTGTGTGCTTTATTAGAAGATTCTGTCACACTAGAGCAGGGGTGGGCAAAAAAAGTGGCATCTTTACCTCCGGCAGCTATGATTACCCGCAAAGCAAAGATGGTCTAGGGTAGGAGGGGCCAATTCCAGTCCTCAAGGGCCACCGTCGGGTTTTAGGGATATCCCTGCTTCAGCACAGATGGCTCAGTTGCTGAATAAGCCACATGTGCTGAAGCAGGGATATCCTTAAAACCTGGTCTATTGTTGGCCCTTGAGGACTAGAGTTGGCCACTCCTGCCAAGTATCCTCCCTTTCGCTAGAACTGGGCGCGTCAGTGACACCTTGAATTTTAAATCCCTGAACATCATTGTGCAGAGTACATCAAAACAGAAATTGACAGCAGAAAATAATGTCTTGGGTGTTGACGCCTGTTTTGGTGCATTAACCTGTAATTGCTCTTGATGAACATTCCCCTAGTGTGCCGACTTTCTTCCCTGTTGTAAAACTCAGACACTGATCCTGGTCTTCCTTTTATTTTTAGGATAGCCTTGTATCTATACCAATATACTATTTTTGAAGTCCTTTATTGTATTCACCTTTAGGCCTCGGGCATGGTCAGTGCTTATGCGCTGACCCGTGCTGAGGCGCGCTGCTGCTCGGCAGTGAGCCCCTGCAGCCGCAATGAGAGCGGCTTTAGCAGGGGCTCGCTTACGCTTCCGCAAGCGCGCGGAAGCGTAAGTCTTAGCAAACATTTAAATTCAAGCGCTCAAGGGAGCGCAGGGCCCGTCACGTGAGCGGTTCGCCCAATGAGGGCGAACCAGCTTCGTGACGTCACAGGCCACCCCCCCCCCCCCCCCCCCGACACGGCGCGTGGACCAAGGCCAGGGAAAGCACCCGCTTTCCCTCAGCCTCCGTGCGCCTCAGCACGGCTGCAGTCCTATGGACGCAGACTTACAACCACTATTGTGAGGCTCTTCCACAAATCCACAGCACTTTCCATGAAGTACTTCCTGATGTTTCTCTTTAGCCGGCCACCCTCCAGCTTCAGAGCATGACCTCTTGTTATAGCACTTCTCTGAAATATGCTTCCCTATTGTAACTTGTTTAAATGTTTATTTGTGAGACTTTCTATTTCCCCCCCCCCCTTTGTTCCTTGTCTCCTCCAAGCTGTAACAGTTTTGAGGTCTGTTAGTCTTTCCTAATACGCTTTACCATGTAGACCAGAGATGGATAACTTCAGTCCTCAAGAGCTACCAACAGGTCAGTTTTTCAGGATATCTTTGCTTCAGCACAATACGGAGCTACTGATTGAGCCATCTATGCTGAAGCAGAAATCCTGAAAACCTGACCTGTTGGTAGATCTTGGACTGAAGTTGGCTACCCCTGATGTGACCATGCACTATTGATGTCCTTCTGGAGACAGTCTCCACAACTAGTAATCTGTGAGTTCTTAACCAGTGCTCTATACAGACGTGGATGGCCACAGATCTGTGTAAGTTTAAAAATGTTTAGTCCTATCACACTTGCAATTGGACTAATAAGTAACCCCGCCATTTCCTCAGTCTCATTATCCTGTGTGTTTAAAGCTCCCATTCTCTCATGTGATGGAGAAAATATTTCTAGGCTTGTTTGGAGTTTATGTACTCCTACTAATGCTCGTGGTCTCTCAAGATGAGAATCCAGACAATGGTAGGGTTCATAATCTTGGTCTCCTAAATTATCAGCTGCCTACCAAACCCCTAACTCTATTTCCCATCAATGAGAACATTGCTGTGGGTGAATCACTAGTGTTGTATAGAGGAGATAATCTATTTGAAAGAAAAAAGACACAAATACAGAAAGGGGTATTCACAGCAGGTAGCAAGTTGCCCAAAAAGATATCTGGAGAAATCTTCTGCATCACTGTGATTTTCTATGGATTGTAAGGTGTCCTCTAGTTCAGGGGGGCGCAAACTTTTTTTCCCTGCACCCTACTGCCGGTGGTCCCCTCACTCCCGCGCCCCCCCTAGCCTGCGCTCAAGCGGCATGACGTCACGTTGCCATAGCGGCCGGAGCCTAGGAAAGTAAAGGTTTACAGAGGGCCTGCAGCTCCCCCGGCACTTAATTTAAGTGCCTTCGGGGAAGTGCGCGGGTCCTCTGTAAACCCCACGCCCCCCCGCCGGCAGTCTCGCGCCCCCCCCCTGGATGTTGCGCATCGCTGCTCTACTTTCAGAAGGTTTCCTTATTGCAAAATACGGCTTAGTAAATTTGGCCCTAAATCTGGGTGAGTTTGCCAAGGTAAAACCTCTTATGTTTGTTGGCCTCTTTTATAAGAATGGGGAGGGAAAGAGAGAACCGTTGACAAACACTCCCCCGTTAAAGGACCCAAAGAAAGAGATTGCACTTTACAAAATGCTGTTATGCCAGCCACCAGGGTTTGTAAATGTCACATGTAAAAAATATTTAATATCTCTTTCTTTTTCTTAATTTAAGACGGGTTGCCGAACTGTTTTTGATTGACTTTGAGATAAGTGGAATTCATTTGGATGAAGAGAAGGTAAGCTATCTTTAAACTGACCGTTCTGTTCTGACTGACAGATTAAATCTGTCAGTGGTGATATTGGATACCGAGGCTTGAGCCTCATTACTCCAAGTTCTCTTGTTGAGTGTATTGTCGCACTCTTTAGGAAGCTTCTTGATCTGTGTTACTTGCCACAGTTGAGTTGGTTTCACAGGTTCAACGCTGTGAGTATCTTTAAACACGGCACGTAATTGACATTTATCTTGAGAAGGAGAGCAATGATCCTCGGGTATTGGGGTTTTGGAATGCTTTGTAACAGGTGGTTTTGATCCACTGTGTCTTTTGATCCATGCCAGCTTGACATACATGTTTAAAAAAAAAAAAAAAAATTTAAATGTGTTTTCATAATTTATTACTTTCAATGAAATAGAAGAAGCCGTGTTAGTTCAATTGTGATAATCCAAATAAAAAGTACTAAAGTACTTATTTACTCTGCACTAACAATTGATATTATAAGATACGTTTTCTAGAGCTCTCTCCCTCAGCTGAAGCAATCCTGAATTACAGAGATTCCAGGAGTTTAACACGGATGTAAAAACCAAGATAACAATCTAAAGCAGATGAGGTAGAGAGAGAGATTAGCAGAGTGAATGGTAAATAACCATGCAGGGCAAATAAAAAAAGGTATCGCCTATTACTAACTTTGGGAATTGGTAGGGAGGACATCTCTTAATTATACATTGTTTTTTAATGATATTACTGGCTAAATTATGGAATGGAGCACAGTGCTGTATCAGGCATGTGTGAGGCACAGTAAAACCATGCTCGGTTTTTACATCTCCACAAACCCAGTGCTCCAGTTTAGTAAATGTAACTCTGCGTCTTTTGTATTAGAACATGAAGTTCTCTTTTCTAGGATGTCACACCTAGTATCTAGGTGATTTAATTGTGCACTCCTGCTTTACAATTTATATGTTTAAGGTATCACTCGCCAATATTTAACCCATTCAGCATTTAACTTGCATTACTTAAGGTGCTTGTGTGTATGCGAATATTCTGCTGTGCTGTTCAACATCACACCACAAGATGGCAGTAAACATGTGGCTTCTTAGGCCGCGCTTATAATGCCGGCGACGCGACGTCGGCCGTAAACAAGTACATTGCCACCGCCGCGTGCGCTTATAGTCCACGCGACAAGCGCCGCCGTCGCAAAAATCTGAAACCGGCAAAATTTGATTTTTCAAGGGCCGCGTCACGTGACGCCCCTTGAACAAATCAAATTGCCGGAATCCCGCGACCCCGCTGCCCGGCGAAACATAACTTTTGCCGGTGGCGACGGGTGACGTCACCCGCTGTGTCGCCAACGACGGCACTATAGGCACGGCCTTAAAGAGAGGGGTCCAGCAGCTCTATAATTTTACAAGTGATCCAAGGGTTTAACATGTTTGTTAGTTTGGGCAGCCAGAAAGAAGGCTGTTGAAACATGTTTTATTTTTTGCCAAAATATATTTATTGTATTATTTTCCTATTTATTCTTAATAGTGATTATATACATAAATAGATATTTAGTATTTACAGTGGGAAATTGTGTTGTGGCCTTTTAAGAATGCTAATGGCACTGACTTTTTGTAGCTTCTATGATTTTTTGTGGATCAACATATACCACAGGAGGGGCCTAGTTCAGTACAAGCAAGTTTTTCATTAAGTCTGTGTAATATATTGTATATTATGTATTTTATGGTTAGACCTATATATAGACAAGATGGCTCCCGCCACCAAACGTCGCCCCCGACAATTTGAGCCACAACCGTGGCACACATACTTAACCCGCTGCCTCCAAAAGTGCTCACGCATTGTTGAACGTTACTGGAAGAAATCCCGCTCTAAAGCTGGTTTCCTCCTCTATAAATTCATATGCTCCTATAACACGGCCCTTGCCAAACAAACCTATTTTCCCTTATACTAACTCTATCCTCTAACCCTCAACGTCTATTCAACACCTTTAACTCCATTCTCTACCCAACTGCACCTGCACCCCCTTCCACCCTCACGGCCCAAGACCTTACCACCTACTTCAGATTGAGTCCATCACACATGACCTCTCCATGACAAGCTCCACACAAACCACCTATTACCCTTCATGCGCCTACATCCACCCTCTGCTCATTTTCCCCTGTGACTGAGGTCGAGGTCCCACAACGAGCAGACACTGCCTTTTTTTCGATGTTGCCCATTATTCCCTCTAGATTGTAAGATCTGACGTGCAGGGCCCTCATTACCTCTTGTATGTATGTTTGCGCTTGTTTGTCCTTATTTGGTGTGTAATATCCATAACTCTGTATCCCCATTGCGGTATATGTTGGCGCTTGACAAATAAAAGATGATAATATATATATGGCCTAATATAATACACGTATTTTGTTCTCTTCGAATACAGCGGCGGAAGGCAGTGAACCTGAATATGAACATTGCAGACTTAAGCAATGACTTTCTCATGGGAGCCAACCTTCCCAATAATATTGACAAGAAGATAATACCAGAGCACATTCGCTCTCAGTTTTCCTTGGAGGGGAAATATATACAAGTCAATGGTTTACATGCAGATTCGCCAGATGATTTGGTAAGTTATAGGAGACTCCCTATCCCTCCATTTGGCATATAGAAAATAGTACTTTGTGCAGGATTGTCCTACTGGAGAGATCCCCATCTACCCTGATGAAGGTGATCATCTATACTGTGAAACAGGAAGTGTAATAGCAGTTGGAAATCTCCACATGATTGGGTAGTGAGGCGGTGATGGAGAAACCCAGATGTACAGCACAGCGCACCGACAGAAATGCTGACCAGAGCTCCACGAGACATCGCAAACTCCTCTTCTCTGTATAACATTGTGCTGTTTTTATATGGAATACAAGAAATATGTGGTGTTTCTGTAACTTGTCTACTGTGACCGATACCTGCACAGTAATCCTGCGGTGTATACATTTCAAATGGTTATATACAGGCATACCCCGGTTTAAGGACACTCACTTTAAGTACACTCGGGAGTAAGGACATATCGCCCAATAGGCAAACAGCAGCTCACGCATGCGCCTGTCAGCACGTCCTGCACAGCAATACCGGCTCCCTACCTGTACCGAAGCTGTGCGCAAGCGGGGAGACTATAGAGCCTGTTACAAATGCGTTATTTACATCAGTTATGCACGTATATGACGATCGCAGTACAGTACGTGCATCAATAAGTGGGGAAAAGGTAGTGCTTCACTTTAAGTACATTTTCGCTTTACATACATGCTCCGGTCCCATTGCGTACTGTGGAGGCCCCTTAAACCTCCAACATCACCGGAATTGTTCGGGGCTGTTTGCTTTTACAGCCGAACTTGGCTGCGCGCCAGCCGCATCTCCCGTTCAGCGCTAATGGCGCTGAACAATGAAAGCGCCTGTGGCGCCAAAACAAAAAAACGCGTCTGCCCGCACATTTAAAATCCCCGCGGTGGCGGCCGCAGGAGACTAAAGGCGGCCGCCACTGTATGTTAATGCGGGGTATGCCTGTCGTTACAATGTGTGGTTGACTGCTCCTCCAGGTGTCTAAAAGTTGAACGTAGGGGCGTGACCCCGGAGGGAATGTCTGGGATTGTAAAATGCAGGCATACCCCACATTAACGTACGCAATGGGACCGGAGCATGTATGTAAAGTGAAAATGTACTTAAAGTGAATCACTGCCTTTCCCCCACTTATCGATGCATGTACTGCACTGCAATCATCATATACGTGCATAACTGATGTAAATAACGTATGTGTAACAGGCTCTATAGTCTCCCCGCTTGCGCACAGCTTCGGTACAGGTAGGGAGCCGGTATTGCTGTGCAGGACGTGCTGACAGGCGCATGCGTGAGCTGCTGTTTGCCTATTGGGCGATATGTACTTACTCGCGAGTGTACTTAAAGTGAGTGTACTTAAACCGGGGTATGCCTGTATGGTGTTTATCAAATGTATGATATGTAATGTGACTACTGTGTTTGTAAGAAATGTGATGCAAAATGATTGTTTCCCCCCTCTTCCCTTTTTTTTGTACCCGTTCCTTTCCCATTTATGTTTGAAAAATCTAATAAAAATATAAGTTAAAAAAATACAAAAAAATTTGAACGTAAATGATAAAAAGCATAAAATACAATCTGTAATGGTAAAAATAAGTGTCACTTAAAATGACAAAATTACAGTGATATTTTTGTGAACCATTTGAATTTCAAGTCCTATTTCTTTTCCATTTTTCAAATACACAAATGTAGCCCCTTTTGTGATACTACAATCACGTGCAGATAATGCAGTGCTGGATACCGCACCATACCGCACCAGCTCTGCTACATCTATAGTAGTCTACGTCTCGTATACCCATCTTGTGTGATTCCATACGTTTTTGTGTGTCTAAAAGCTATGCACATTTTAGTGGACATTTTAAATCTAAAAGAACAATCTGGGAGATGTAGTTTTAATGATGTTTAAAACCAGCCACCTTTTTGCTATGAAAGCAGTAGCCATTAGGCTCCCATAAGATTAAACAGTCTCTAGTTTGGAATTGGAAAGTCTGTAGGGTCCTATCCAATGATCTCTAATCTACCAGTTCGTGTATCATAGGTTTCACTGTCTGGGACTTGTTTATCCTGCTTTGTGTTGGTTATTTTCATTGTGTTGCTGTAAAAATGTTGTGCGATCCTGAGCAATCTATTTCTATTTATATTTTTCTGTCAGGTGCGGGAAGCCGCTTACAGGATCTTCCTTTATCCAAGTGCCAGTCAGTTGGAATGCTTGGAGCAATTGCTGACTAGTAGGAATGTATTGGCGCAGCTGGTGGGATATCCCACGTTTGCCCACAGAGCGTTACTGGGGACCATGGCTAAAACTCCAGGTAAGATAAATGTTCGGAGAAGACACATTTCTTTTTGCCGGTAATGGGTGTTCATGCCTGTCTGAGAGCTGTTTTCATGTTTGGAACAGGAGATGAGGACTTCCTCCTCCATTCCTGGTGTCCGAGGGCAGTTCACTGCCATATGATTGCTTGTGTAGCTACCACATGACCCAAGAGCTAGTGATCTCCCAGCATGTAATGGTTTCACAGGTCTTCTGTACATAGCCTATAGATAAGAGGCCATCATTACAACATGAAAGCAGTATTTGATAATATTGGCTGATATATTTATAAAATAAGCAGTGTGTGCTCATTTGCATGTAATTTCCCAGAATCCCTTGCTGCAATAGAAGCACTGCATGCTGGGTGATAATGTTAAAAAGCAGGGTTGCAGACCTGAATGTGCTCACAAGTAATATTTTTATTTTATATGTATACGGTGGAGGGTTTTCAGTCGCCTTTTCACCCATTATAACCACAATAATATGTATGTATATGTACGATACCATTTCCACGAAATCAGCAGACGACACTCAGGTAAGTAAAGTAAATAGATTATTGTATTTAAACAAAGCGCGAAATGCCAACGTTTCGGTCCCAACAATGGACCTGCCTCAGGGCAATACAGTGAAAGAATGAACACACAAAACATAAATACCCCTAAACCCATGAGTAATTAATCCAATTAACACAATCACCAAAAATAATTAAGAGGCATAAGCCCGCCAACGTTTTGCTCCCACGATCTCTAATGTGCTGCATAGGACATTTTTAACTTCTCTGTCGGCCATCTTGGAGTCACAGAACCCGCGCATGCGCAGTGCGGTACTGTCCGAATAATGCCTGAATAAACAATCCTGCATGTGTAGTAGGTTCGTCTCGGCTGACCCTGCGCATGCACATCAATGCTGATTTCGTGGAAACGGTATCGTACATTTATTTTTACTTTATGGGATATGCACCAACATTTATTTGATAACTATTGGAGTGCCGTCTGCAATTTTTTTTTTATAAATATGTCATTTCCCAGAATCCCTTGCTGCAGTGGAAGCACTGTATGCTAGGTGATAATGGTGAAAGGCAGGGTTGCAGACCTGTCTTAAGACATGCAAATGAGCGCACAGTAATATTTCCATATAGCAACCACTTATAAAGTCATATCTACTTCCTCTTTTGAAACATGCTCTGGGACACACCTTTTTGAGCTCTGCCTTTTGGCAACAAAGTATCACAAACAAATCTGTTGCTGTGTTCCAGACAGCAGACTGTCTATTACTCTGGAAGCTGTAACATAATGCTACACATCAGCTGTAGCGTTTCAGACAGCAGCATAATGTTAAAAGGTGGCTGTTTCGTTAGGCCGAGCTAATGGTGCCGGTGACGTCACCCGTCGCCATTGATGCTAGCGAAAGTTGTAATTCGCTTTCCGGTGACGTTGCGGGCGACCAGGTTTTTGGTTCAGAGGCTGTCACATGTGGCGACGGCTTCTGAAAAATCAAATTTGACCGGCTTCAAAAATTCCCGTCGCGCTTACTATAAGCGCTTGCGACGGCATTTGTTTTCGAGCGACGTCGCGTCGCTGGCTCTATAAGCGCAGCCTTAGGCACACAATCCATGTTTTTTTCAGCTTTATACCAGTAGCACCAAACGATTGCCAGCTTGGGTAAGAATGTAGAATTGTACATTGTCACATGCTTTACATATAAAAAGAAGGGGGAAAGGGGCAGTATTGCTGCTTAAAGCATGTATTAAAATGAGCAGCTTCCAATCGGCAATAAACCACTACCGTTGGTTTCATAAATATTGGGCCTTGAATTTGACCCATCCTAAGAAATGTCTGTGACCAAAGATTTAGTTGGCTTGTCAGCAGGCAAAAGCCCACTTCTTAAGTTTGCAAATGCGATCGTGTCAATAGTAAAAAAAGAAAATTGCCAATCTTGCTTCATTAACATTTTTCTTTTTTCATCATACACATTTTAAGCAGTATCAATTTTGGTCTTGTATGTATGCTATAGCAATAGTTGATGATGTTTGTCAGGACAATATACTGGCTTAAGCTTCTCCCCCCCCCCCCCCCCCCCAGTATTTTGCAGAGTTTGCCTTTAGGGAGGGGTTGGGGGGAGGAATTTGACATGTTAAAAAATGTGCCAATTACAATTCTACGTGAACATTTCTCCAGTTTCTTCCAAAAACCGATACCCGAACTAATCCAACACGTTTGTTCTTCCTGTTTTTGCTGACAGAGACCGTGATGATGTTCCTTGAAAAGTTATCCAATAAACTATATGATCGGTGAGTCTCCCATTTTTAAAGTTTTACTGATGCGCAACTCGAGAGCTCTAACCTTCCTATCACAGAGATCATAATAATAATAACACCTGCTACACCTGTAGCTTATTATTATTGCGCGCCAGCAGGTGCGATAGTACATTAGCCCCACCCCTTTTTCATGCACTGCTAATTCGCACAATGGTGTCTGTCCCCACTGGTGCGTTGTGTGTGTCCTGGTGTGACGTGCCCGTGGGAGATTAACATCTGCTACCCCTGACACATTTCCCACAAGCATGTAGGGGCAGAGAGATTATGGAAGTTGTTTGAGATATTTAGTTTTAATGTGTTGCATATGAAAGGACTGTACAGGGAATGCCACTGTACAGGGAATTGTACCACATATGTCTTCCAAACTGGGGAGTTGCATTCAGCTCATATTTACTTTTTTCCCTTGTAATTTCACATATGCTGAAGAGTTTAATTTCTGTGTAATGGGCTTTTTATGTGGGTATTTTTAATAATAAACACTATGGTGTATTAACTCTTTCACAGTAGTTATTGATGAAAGCAGCATTTTAGATTCAAGGGTATCTTTTAGCGTGAGAATTAACATTTTACGCGGTGCTACAGTAGTTGTAATGTTGCTGCATGAATTACACGGTACTGGGCTCCTGCTGTTGTTACCCCCCTGAAGCTGTGGCCAATTTCTGCAGCTTGTGAAATAATGGAATCCAGGCATTCCACGGGGACTGGAAGACACCATAACCAACAGGAGAACACTGATGTGTTTATCTTTGTATTTGAAAGGGGTAACAAAAGTGAGTGAGATTGGGGGATTGGAAATAATTCCAGATAATTGGACATTTCCTACAATTAATAGAGAATGTTGGTAATTATGATTATTAAAGTAACATGGCTTAATCTCCTCTCTAAGACAGTGGTGCTGAAACTCAGTCGTCAGGGGCCTCCAACAGGTCAGGGTTTAAGGATATCCCTGCTTCAGCACAGGTGGCTCAATAAGTGGCTCAGTCATTTTGACCGAGTTTGAGCACCACTGCTAAGGCCTTCCAGTAATTTGCTGTCCCAAAGCCTTGGCTTAGGCAAGAGGTTTAATATTTAGAAAACGTCATGTTTATCTCCTGATTCAGGATCTCCTCTTGAGGCACTTGTATCTCCTAATACAGCATGCTTTAGAACTCAAGGATTAAAAAAAAAAAAAAAAAAAAAATGTCACTAATGTAAGTTTTATTTTTTTATTTTTTTGCAGTACTGTAAAAGATTTTGAAATGATGGCTGGGATGAAAATGAAGCTTAACCCTATGAATTCAGTAAGATATCAATGTTATGTTTGTGCTACATGATGCAAAGTATGATAATAGAACTGCTTCTATGCATACTATTTGATAACTTTAAAATAAAAATGGAAACAAATCCTAAATATCCCGATTGATTAAAAAAATATTCATAGGAGGTGTATGTCCCTTTTAAGTGTGGCCACACTAGCAATACAGGGGAGGGGAGGAAGAGACCTCACACTCTGTACATATAAAAATGATCTTGCTAAGACTGTTAGTCTAAGACAGACTTCTTGACATGCATCATGTAGTGAAGAATCAAATGCCTTTAATTTCAAGGAACAACGTAATACTGTACATTAAAAAAAGTGACGTTTCAGGCCCACAGGCGGCCTTTCATCAGGTAGGTGTTTTGAGAACTCCAGTAAAGACAGGTCAGTAGAACCTGTGGAAGTTCTGGATTGACCTGAGGGTCAGCAGGTCTAACACATTTGTATAACTGACCGCTTTTTGTGCCGTCAGTTTGCCTGTAGGAGATGGACACTATACGTAACAGTATGTCCAGATTCTCTCCTCTTTCTTGGTCGGGGCAAGGCAATGGATTGTGCAGAAGATGGCATCCTGGAAATAGGGGCCTAGTTGCAGAAAGGTGGAGGAAATATTACAGTGATAGGTGCAACCTATTTTAGCCTTCACTGAAAAAGCATGGTGAGGCCACAAAAATGTGTGACATTTTATCTTGATAACTTTTTGTTTTAAGAAAATCAAATAGTGATGAGTAATTAATCAAATTAAAAAAAAAAAAAAAAAAAAGATAAGAGACTGCTCCATTAAGGAGGCTTGTCCATAATGAATGATTAAGATTGACACAAGTTACCACAGGTGATACTAATCTTTACATGAACCTGTCTGAATTTCCCTGTTGACGCTGTGTTGCTGGTCCTCTCTGCAGTAAATGGGTTAATACTACAGAGTTATTTTTTATGGTGACCCAAGTTAAGAGTGAAGTGATCATCTTTCCTATATTTAAAATACCCCATTAGCGCAGCACACAAAGTCTGTCTTGTGATGGCAATATGAAGGCATTGCATTTACTGTTTTTCAGAAATTGATGCCTTGGGATCATCCATATTACAGTGGTGTCTTACGTGCTGAAAAGTAGGTTCTCCTTTGTATAACTGCATGTTTTTATGTAGATTAGTCCTATGTTGTCCGGTTGGAAAGTCTAATTTGTATACTTTAATCGGTCTATCAATAAAGCTGTGTGCGCATTTGCATTGGTGGAGGCACTCGTAACTAGATGTACTAGCAGGTAAAAGGGTAGGGAGCTCGCAATACAACCAGAGGGTTGTTCAATGGACAAGAGCACATCCCTGAAAAAGTGCTACATTTATTACATCGTATCAACGTTTTGGTCCGCCTTTCTCAAAACTAATCCTAACGTCCTCCAGACCCCATATTTATTCCCAGTGTACAGAAAAAAAGCGCGAAACAGACATCTGTGGACCACTCACAGTTTAAATGACGTCTGTGTGTGTGTGTATATAATTGATTAATGTTCAATGTGCTGTATCACCGATTTTTAGATGTGATGTGCCATGTAATTAACATTTAAAAACTGGAACTCCCAATGCAGTCTCAGTCCCGTGCTGTTCTTGTCATATCAGATTACCACGACACACTCAAAAAGAACAAGACCACAACGAGGTTATGAGTTTAGCATATTACTGAATAGAAATATAGAAAAATGATCGAGCACTGATTCTCATGATAAAGAGAAAAATTTAACTTTCATCACTCCACAAAAATGCATAGTGCCTCCAGTCCGATAGTGATTGTCCCACTGAATGCCAGCAACGATGTGTACGAAGTAAAGAGGGAACTGGGCACATACTAAATTATAAAAAGTTCATGTTTTCATTAATAAAAATGTAAGTTTCGGCCCACCATGGCCCTTCATCGGAGTATAACACACAATGTTACCTCTATGCTGACGGCACACAAATATTTACCTTTCAACCCCTGACCTTACACCTGCTGTACAGACCAAAGTTTCTGAATGTCTCTCTGGACTATCATCCTGGATGGCCATTCGCCGACTGAAACTCAACATGGCAAAAACATAGCTCCTTATACTTCCTCCCAAACCTGGCCCTACTACCTCTTTCCACATTACTGTTGAAAGTACCATCATTCACCCAGTAGCCCAAGCACGCTGCCTAGGGGTCACACTCGACTCCTCTCTAACATTCGCCCCTCACATTCAAAACATATCTAAAACCTGTTGCTTTTTCCTCCGCAACATA
Source organism: Ascaphus truei (assembly GCF_040206685.1). Lineage (NCBI taxonomy): Eukaryota > Metazoa > Chordata > Amphibia > Anura > Ascaphidae > Ascaphus > Ascaphus truei. Next base: position 374,971,233 of record NC_134485.1, read on the forward strand.
ACAAAGATTCGCCTTTTCCTCTGTTGCTCGACTGCTAAAACATTCTCAGGCCCTCATCCTCTCCCACCTCGATTACTGTAACCTCCTGCTATCCGGCCTTCCTGTCTCCCCTACAATCAATCCTAAACGCTGCGGCCAGAATCACTCTACTCTTTCTGAAATCTCTCTCAGCGTCTCCCCTACTGAAATCACTCTCCTGGCTTCCTATCAAATCACGCATCTCGCACTCAATTCTCCTCCTCACTTTTAAAGCTTTACACTCTTCTGCTCCTACTTACATCTCAGCACTAATTTCTCGCTATGCACCATCCTGACTCTTGCGTTCTGCTCAAAGATGTCTTCTCTCTACCCCCTTTGTATCTAAAGCCCTCTCCCGCCTTAAACCTTTCTCACTTTCTGCCTGCACCTCTGGAATGCCCTTCCCTCAATACCCGACTAGCACCCCCTCTATCAACCTTTAAGACCCACCTTAAGACACACTTGCAGACGCACTTACCTGAATGCCCTCCTACTGTCTCTGTACGTTCTCCCCACCAATCAGATTGTAAGCTCCCCGGAGCAGGGACTCCTTCCGAAATGTTACTTTTATTTCTGAAGCACTTATTCCCATGATCTGTTATTTGTATTATTTGTTATTTATATGATTGTCACGTGTATTACTAATGTGAAGGCGCTATGTACACTAATGGCGCTATATAAATAAAGACATACATATATGATAAAAAATCCTACACTTTATAACCATAATAAACGATAAAAACAGACGCACCGAGCAATGCATGAATCCAGCTGTGAGGAGACGCACCAAAGATGAAACCACCGTGACTAACCCACTCCGACATCACAACGTGAATGCTCGCATCCCAATCAGCCCGGCAGTCACGAGGCACGCAAACCACGCCAACTAGGACACCCCCCCAGCATCGTCCGATTCCGTAAACACACAAAAAAACAAATTCCACAGGCTAGCAAAAAATATACATGGCTAAAAGATGAGCAGAAACATCTCACAGGACACTTTATATGGTATCAACTCATAAAAAACCCACACCATTCATACCTTCTCTCCTATACGTTCTCCTCTTAAGCGTTTGATGAACAAACACTGGGACATCCTTAGGCACGACCCCATTTTGGTTGACGCCGGTCGGGATTTTTAAATGTTCGCTTATCGGGGGGTGCCAACATCTGTGTGATACGAGCTGATGACCGCCTAAATATATGCCGGATAATTTTCTCTCAAAGCCGAGAAATGGCTGCTTTAAATGCTTTGGATGTGCAATAGTTCATTCAGACCTTTTTTTTTTACCGCAACATAGGGTTGCCAGGTGTCCAGAATTGAACTGGACTGTCCTGTATTTGGACACTGTCCAGTAAAAAAATGAGAGGTAATACTGGACATGTATGTGTCTGTTATTACCTTTCTGGACATAGTGACCTGACGGGCTTGGGGCGTTGTGGGATTTTCCGGAGCAGGGCTGTTGCTAGGGGGTTGGGCAGCTTCCTGCATTCTGATTGGCTACTGCTTGGTAATGCAGCCACTCAGAAAGAGGTGTCAGGAGCCTGAAGGTGGGGTCAAGGAGTGTAGGAAACATGGAGCAGAGAGAGGTGTGTATGTGTCTCGAGCATTTGTGTGTCTCCAGCGCATCACATCTTTCAGCATTGTGTCCAGTATCTTCGGAGAAGCCACCTGGCAACCCTATCCATATACTAGAAAGAATTTTCAGATATGTACTTGCATCACCTGTGATTTCATCTTTTGTTGTTTATACACTTGTGGGCCTTACTGTGTAGTGAAGATTAATAGACCCCTTAAAAGGCGATTTTCTGAGCACAAATCTAGAATCTAAGGCCCGGGCCATAGAGGGGTGAGGCGATCCGAACCGCGCTGACGCTGAGGCTCGCCTGCTGAAATCTGGGCGATTTCATGCCCATACAGGCGAGCCAGCGGGCGCGATCGGAGCCGGGGGGAGGTGGTTGGAGGCGAGGCAGTGACGTCGCTGGGCCAATCGCCCGCGACGCACTGACGTCGACGTCAAGGCGCCGACGGCGCCGTGACGTCGACACTGCTGTGCTGTGATTGGAGGTTTTCAGCCGACAGCGCGCTGAAAAAGAGCTTGGCGCTCGGCTGAAACCTCCATCTCGTCAGCACGCCTGCGGATGCTCGCGTGAGCCCCCTCTCTAGGCATCCTCATTGAGGATGCAGGGGCTCAGCGCGGAGCGTCCGCACGCCTCAGCACGGCCTGTCCTTCTATGGACTTGGCCTAAGGGTGAGGATCCTTCGACATTAGTGCAACACTGTGCCTCTTCGGGGAAGAAAAAATACCTAATGGATTTCCAATATCGCTCTCATACACACATGCATATATAAAACCATGTACATGTTCTAAATACATCATCACGAGGAATATAATCGGTAAATATACAGGGATATAGAAAGAAAACCGTGAGATACTATATGATGTATACAATAACAATATATTTGTCTAAACATCATACCCATATTACACGCATACATTACACAAAGTCTAAATATTTTTTTTGACAAAGGGAAGCTGGTGGAATATATTGCTTCCATGACCAATGGAATAATAATTCATGATGGAATACCTTTACGTTGATCAAGTATACATTTTTATAAAAATACTTTTCCAAACATATATATGTACAAAAATGTATATGTACTATAGGATCAGTAGAAACATACAGATGAATTTTAAATAGAAATGCCTCCTACAAAATTCTCTCAAATGCATATACTGTATACACCGTCTTCCATCCACCATCTGCATTGCATTAATCTACATGTTCGTATTTTGTTCAACTAATATGAATAATCCTAAAAAGAGACTGGAATTATATATGTACTCGACTACACTAGTACCAGATGGTGATCATAGAAAATAAATCTACATATATCCACTATATCATATTACATAGAAACATTATAATACATTATGATGCATAAAAATAAAAAATAAATTTTTACATGCTTGGTTTGTATCTATATTCTATTTCAAGATATATATATATATATATATATATATATATATATATAACATGACAAAGAAAAAAGGAATCCCAGATTAGCACTCTAACATACAAAAGATATCAAAATGTATTAAACACATAACAAAATATATAATAAAAATTATCCACAGTGTACCAAGGACTGATTTCTACTGAACACTAATGAATTCATTAGTGTTCAGTAGCAATCAGTCCTTGGTACACTGTGGATCCTTTTTATTATATATTTTGTTATGTGTTTAATACATTTTGATATCTTTTGTATGTTAGAGTGCTAATCTGGGATTCCTTTTTTCTTTGTCATGTTCACATATATTCATCATCCCTAGCACCGGCAGTAGTGTTTATATCTTACACTTCATTCTTACTTTTGGTCTGTTGCAGGTTGTTTCTTGTGATATATATATATATATATATATATATATATATATTTCCTCTCAAAAACGAATAGACGATACCGTTCTGTGGCTAACAAAATGCTTTTATTTGTGCGAGCTTTCGAGATACACTGATCTCTTCTTCCGGTGGTGTTACAATGGATAAAGCAAGAAAGGTTTTTACTAGTGTTGTACCGGGTCCTAGGTTTTCTGAAAAACGGGTACCCGGGCAAAATTAATCATTTTACCCGGACGGCACTTACCTTCAGGGTGGGGAAGATCGTGGCGACATCTGGGAGCAGCAGAGGTTCTGGTGGCAGCAACAGAAGTCTGTGTTCAGCCAGTGGGAGCAGCAGGAATACGGCACACAGCTGATACCAGTGTGAGGCAGGGAACCATGTGACTGGAGCAGGAGCGTTCCTATTGGACAAATCGGGTGGATCCGGCTGCTCCCACCGGCTGAACACTGACATTTGTTGCTGCCACCGCCACCAGGACCTCTGCTGCTGCTCCCAGATGTAGCCGCAGTCTTCCTCACCTTCCGTCGCCGGCTACATTAAGTGATTAAGTATTTTCAGGTACTCTGACATTACCCGGTGCCGGTTCCTATTTGGTGTCAGGCCCAGCCCCTGCTTTCGGGTAATTTCCAGGTAGCTGAAAAAGTGCCGGGTACCTTACACGGCACTCGGTACATCACTAGTTTTAACTTGCATTCCAGGATGCACTGTTTTTATCTGACTGAAGCCTATCCCTCCCCCTGTGCAGTATGCGATTTTATGACGTGTGTGTGTGTGTGTGTGTGTGTGTGTGTGTGTTGCCCAACAGTGCTTTACAAAAGGTGTGTGTATATACCAATGGTGTGGGTAGGTGTAGAAATGTAAGAGGGTGTTGCATTACTATTAGTGTGTGTAGATAAAAGCTTGGCTAACACTGCGTGTGTGTGTGCATAATATAGATTTTTTTAATTTAAGGAACCTTTACATTAAGTTTCTATTGTTGGTTATCAGAGTTGTGACAGTATTTTCTGGTTTACAGTAGAGGGCGCTCAAAGATAGACAGTAAAAACATCTTGAATAGGAACCCAATAGTAGCAGTTTTGTTTTTAGACATGGCATGCAGATCAAACGGAGCTAGTAGTGCTATTGAGAGAGTGATGTAATCTAAACCAAGGTAAAATGGCAAAACGTACCCAAAATACATTGTAAGTGACTGCAACGACTGGGAATGCACTGACTGCTTGTGGAGTCTTGCATAACATTAACATTGATATACTATTTGAGGACTGCCATCTTTAAAGGAACATCCTCCCTTGGCCCCCCTTTCTTTCCCATAGATGGGAAGCAGGGTGTCTCCGGAGCTAAGCCACATTTATTTTGGCTCTTTGGACCCCCTGGTTCCCAGTATACTTACCCAGGAAGGTGCTGCCAGTTACTTCCGGGTCATTTAAATACCTGAGGCATGTGTACCAATAAGAAGCTGCCACGAATTAGGTTGTTGCTTCCTATTGGCCCATGTAATGCCACTTTTTCCTCTTGATACCACTGGCGCAACACCTTCCCTGTTGAGTATTTTGGGAACCAGCGGGTTCCCGGAGCTTGTTAATGTGGTTCTGCTCTGGAGACCCATTGCTTTCCCACATATATTAAAAAAATGGGAATGTATAGCGTGGTATTGGAGAAATCCGAGCACTGTGACCCCTCTTCCCCCGCCCCCCTCCCAGTTTTTGCAAGATTTCTGTAGTTCAATGTGCCAGTAAAATTTAAAAAAATAAAAATGTCTGCCTCGGCCACAAATAAAGCCAGTATGTCATCTCTTGGACACTGGTGGAAGGCTCCCAGAGGACATATTGTAGCACCGGACAAGTATTCTTGTCCTTGAGTTACAATATTGGATATCTTGGAAGGCTGGGGGTCCTCTGAGCTTAGATTACTGTGGTTTGGCTCCAGGGGCCTTTCTCCTTTTCTGATATTTTTGTATAAGGATGCCAGTTGTGAAAATAATGGCCCTAAACACATTGACTGTAATAGAAAGCCGAACGAGGAATATGTAATGCAAAATGCGGCATCTACTCTGAATGGGATGTGGAACATTGGAGTAGCTAGCCATGTAACTTCTAGCTCGTGCTAGGTCATGTTTGACAAAATCTAGAGGTAGATTTCTGAGGTATGCGATACCAGTGACGGCATCTAAAAGATAAAGTAATTGAAGGGCCTCAGGTATGTAAACTATAATAAACTTTTCCAAAAATGTTTTTAGTTTCCATGTTTTCTTCTCGTACTATAACAAAAATGAAACCTGCATTTTTGCATTAATGATCAGTAAGTTGCATTCCAGTACAGTGAAATAGTAAACATGGATTCTAAAATACAAAGCAGAATTAAGTCGTCATGGAAACGTAAAAAACAGACTCAAAACATACTAGACCCCAAACACTGGCAAGATATTGTTACTGTCCAATCAGCCTTCTGTGTTGTCCATGTCAAAATAAAGTGGCGTCGTTTATTTCAAGTGAAATGTCAACTGGCACAAATATTATATGGATTTATTTATTAGTCACCTTTTTAGGGGCTGTAAATGGATTGATTTTATGATGGAATTTATTTTACTATTTTTCCACAAGCAAGAGGTATTTTTTTCTTCAAATGTTTATCGGTTTGATAATGCATTATAATTTACTGCCACATATTTTACTTAAATGTGTTTTGAAACGCAGCAAAAGTGTTTTTATTGTTTTTCCCCCCATTTTTTGTTGTTGCAAGATTCATAGTTGCACTACTATGCTAGAACTATCCCAAGAGAAGGGTTTTCAGTAGACAGACATTCCAAGCAATGCAGCATCTTTTCAGTTAGCTTTATTCTGGGATCTAACTCATGCACATCTTGGGCAGATATTCCAAACAAATTGTGATATTTAAATGCACAATTGTGAGGGAATTCAGTTCACACAAGGTGCATGTCTCCAGGAAAGTGTGGCCACGCTCCAGAATCAGCAGAAGAAAGGGGGGACGTCACACTGTAAATACAGACTCTGTCTTGGCATCTTGGTTTTGTTGTAGTAAATCACTTGAAGCATTTTGCTGTGAAAAATCAATTTTTCTGTAAAGGGATCAGGCAAATATCCCAAAACAGCAACGTTTCAAGTTCACGGGTACCTGATGAAAAAGTCCACGCGGGCCTGAAACGTTGCTGTTTTGGGATGTTTGCCTGATCCCTTACAGTAAGGGCAAAATTGATTTTTCACAGCAAAATGTGTCTGGATATATAAATGCACACAAGGAAATAGAAATCATAAATTGAACTCCTAGTCTTCGTAGTGATAACACTGAGGTGTGATGGTTGTTGTTGGGTGTCAACAGCCATTCACTTAGAGGTACAATCCCACAGTTTGCCAAAAAAACTATCATGCTTGGCTTTATTAACCTTTTTTACTGGCCTTCTGATATACCGGGCACAATACTGGCTTAACTGGGGCACTGGTGCCAGGTACATCATGCTATTTGTGCTTGTTTTCTTGGGGTAAATCCTTTAACCTCTCCACTCCGGCAGTGCACACGCTTGTAACGAACGGGGAGCCCCCTCCACTTACATTCCCGTCACTGGGGAGCGGTGACGTCCGTGTGATGGCTGCCGACGCGATCACACACTTGTGATCCCGGAAGTCCGGTGGCATTCTGGTGTTGTCGAACTTCCGAGAATGTAAAGGTTTAACTAACCTAACAACGCTAAAGGCCGCCGTTTGACCTCTTGTGTTTCTTTAGAAATGAATGATAAGTTGTATATTTCTTTGGGGCCTCTGGATGGGTGAGTGTTTGCAATCAAGTTGTTTCTTTACCCTTTGCTCACCATGTCCTTATCAGAGAGTCCATAAAGGTAAGGGGAGCAAGAAGAGAGAAGATGGTGGGTGTGCTTTTGTTTAAACACACCGTGACATCAGACTAAAGGGAATAGCCGGAGGAAACCAACCCACCCCCTAAGTCTTCGCTTACCATGTTTACACACCAACTTTTAAAAAAATGACTTAAAAAAAAGTAGGTGTTGAATTTTGATTAAAAAAAAAAAAAAAAGTAGCCAGATATAATCCCGATACCAATTTAAAGGGTTGACGTGCATTAATGGCACTAATACACTATGGGGCTGATGTATGAAAGTCTTCCGGCTGCAAAAGTGAGCCAAAACTGGTGAAAACAACTTCCCCAAATTGATCAAATTAAAAAAAAATCCCATTGAAAATAATGGGATTTGTGCCTTGATACATTTGGTGCTGTTTTTTCATCCACTTTTGCCTCTGTTTTGCAGCCGGGGGACTTTCATATATCGGCCCCTTTTGACCCTTTAAATTGCAGTTAATTGATGGTGGACAATGCACTTGAGTGAATAGACTTTTCTACTTACAGATTTCAAAGCGATTCTAGCAGTAACTGAACAGTAATTTGCTGACTGATTTGTGACTTGATGACAGCAGTGATTTGTTTTGATTGTATATGTTTGTTTGCTGCGTTTTCTGTACATCTCCTGAAAGAAGCTGCTTTTTGTTGCAGAAGTTCTGACAGCCTGAACTGCCTTATGTACAGTGATCAAAACATGTATTCCCAGCACAAAGCTGTCTATGCTAGCAGCGTGCCTGAACTATATAATACACCTATTAAAAGGATGGATATCTGTAGAGTCCTTCCTATTTAAGGATAAGTCATATGTATCCATACAGGAAGCCAAATACATATTCATCTAATCAACTTTATGTGTTAGGAGACCATTACGTTTTGTACCGCAGGATTTTTCCCCCCTAACTTTTTCAATGTACTCATCTGCCTGTCAGTTGTAATGTGTCCGGCTGATTGAGTTATGATTCTTGATGGACTGCAAACTACTTGTTGACTGGTGGGAGTGAAGGAGTTTACTTGCACAAACTAGGTGGCCGTTTCACATTCCAAGTGCAGTGCACCAACTATGACAAAATAGTGTTGGCAGTCTAGTTAATTTTATGTCCGTGGGCAAAGTTGATTTTGTGGCATGTGTCAATGGTGGTCAAAGGCAAGTATGGGACATTAGTAGGCCCCATATCATGTACTTTACATGAGCTGTGTCTGAAACAGTACTTAGTTTGAAAATGAAATGAGCAAGTGGGTAACTTATTGATGACAAGCAAAAGTAGTCAAGTAGATGCATAGCTGCTTTAACCCATTTAACTCTATTCGGGTTGCAAAGTCTCGAAGGCTTAATACAACAGGGGTTAAATACATCTATAGTTTCCTTTTCTATCCTGCCTATTCTATGCCACATTTTAGGGCGTTACCCAATGGCGAAGCCTTTTCTCCCATTAAATAAAACCAGCAGTCCATTGAGTGACTTCATGTGGTTACCTTTTAAGTTTGCTTGACCTTTTGTGATTGCAGAGTTGGCTGTTCACAATGGAAGGAGGGGCAAATATATAGATTTTCCTGGCAACAAATGAAAAGAAAAAGGCTTTGTGAAATATAAAAAGTAGCACAGATGTCAAACATCTTGTGGTTGAGATCTGCCAACCAGAAGCCTGGGCAACAAACAGACGAGTTGCAATTGTTATGACTGTCAGTGATGATATTTCTATAACTAGAACTGAACATTGGCCTTCAAATGCCAAGTTAATCAAACGCACATGGGACAGATTAAAGGAGTAGGACACAAAACATTGCGCTTATTAAAAAGTATTGCATTTGTGCATTGTATTTCAGTTTGTTGTAGTAACTTTAAATGAAAGACACTACTTTTGTCATTTCAAAGTGGTAACAGAAAATGGTTTAATCTGAGGTTTGGTCGGGCCGGATGTGTTTTTGAACTTTGCGGATATGTCGAATGCAAAATGAAGTCTATTCTTATTTATAGGAAATCACATTAAATTATATCTAATTATATGCAAGAGTTCAAGGGCCCTAATTGGAATGGTTAGCAGGAAGGATTTTATTTTTTTCCAAATCAAATGTAATTTGAAATCATTTTTTTTAAATGTATTAATATATTATTTGAATATAAATATATACATTTCTATGAGAGGAAAAAACTTGCACTGAATACAAAGTATGCCAAAATGTAAACTTAAGATAATGTGTTTTATGCATATATGGAGTTCTCATAAAATATAACTCTTGAGTATATACGTTTTTTAAAGTGTACAAAATCAGAATACTTTAGCTACTCCCTAATAATCTGTTCTTTGTCCCTAGTAAGCTAATGGCAGTGACAGATTTAATGTGTTAAAACAAAGTGAAGTATCCTTTTAAATAACGTACACATATTGTAAGTCTTTTCGAAGTGAAACTTCTTTAGCGGCACCTATCAGATGAGAAAAATTCCCTGGCAGTAAATGGGCTGCATGGTGACGGAAGTGACGTTACGGCTGGCAGAAGAGGCCATCAGCAACGTCTGCTTCCAACAGCAGCAGTAATCTGAAAGGAGGAAGGCAGCACGGGGAAGGAACACCTCTCACTCTCTCACTTTCTCACCGCCGGGGAGGGTGGTGGCTTGGCGCGCCTGCGCAGAAGGAACCAGCAGTAGGACACTGAGAATAACACAGTGACACTGACTGACACACTCACCCACTGACTGACACCCACTCACCCACTGACTGACACACACTCACCCACTGACTGACACACACTCGCACGCACTGACTGACGCGCACACTCGCACGCACTGACTGACGCGCACACACTCGCACGCACTGACTGACGCGCACACTCGCACGCACTGACTGACGCGCACACTCGCACGCACTGACTGACGCGCACACTCGCACGCACTGACTGACGCGCACACTCGCACGCACTGACTGACGCGCACACTCACACACACTGACTGACGCGCACACTCACACACACTGACTGACACACACACACACACACTGACTATAAATATAGAAGTGCAGATAGCTAAAACATGCGTTCTAAGTCAAACTTCATTGTGTTTTGATTTTTAATTAAACATCACCATCACAAATACAATTTCTGTGACAAAAGACAAAAGTTTGGGGTAATCTAATTTTGGGCTGGAATAACTGGTGCCATAGGTCAGTGGTGCTCAACTCCGGTCCACAAGACCTCACACACACACCCCTCCAAAACAGGTCAAGTTTTAAGGATATCCCAGCTTCAGCACAGGTGCCTCAATCAATGAGTGGCTCAGTCTTCAACTGTTTGAGCCACCTGTGCTAAAACAGATATATCGTGAAAACCTGACACGTTGGAGGTCTTGAGGACAGGAGTTGGGCCCCCTGCTATAGGTCATGTAGAATCTACCTTTCGGTTCTGAAAGGACTCTTTTTAAATGCCCGGTGCATTGTGTTTGAAGTTTAACCACTTTTTCCTGTTGATCAGTGTTGCCATGGCAGTTGAAAACAGGGCTAGAAAATTGCAAGCAACCAGCTAAGCCAGTTGAGGGAAATGTTGCACTAAATAGAAGAGCAGGTGCAGAGGTTCAGGGAAGTAACACTTTCCTGCTGTGCTCAAAAAGCTAGTGACTTTGGCTGTAGAAATATAGCTCTGCGAAATATCGTCACTAAATCAGTATATCTCTTGGAATGGTTAAGCGTTTTGTCAGATAATCTAAACAAAACAGTCAAAATAGGGGTTGAATCACTACGGCCAATAAGAGAAGATGTATTACTAAAATGGTATGGTTCTATCACAATGTACATAAGGATTTGAGCATACAGCTCAAGATCAACGGGAGCAGGAGAGGGTTATATACAATGGGGTCGTTGTCTGCAGTAGTGTGTGAGGAGAAGCTTTGTGTTTCAGGGCAGCTGAGCAGTGGGGACAATTCTAGGATGGAATCCTAAAGGATTAGTCGGGATTCCTGATAAATGTGGCACTCCACCCAAACCATTGAGTCCGGACAAACATTAGAGAGCATTGTGTTTTATTGCATTTGGCAGTTATGACACTGGTATAGTAGGCAAACATGGGCTTGGGCTTGGTCCCTGGTGGCCACGTCTGCGCGCCGCAGACAAGGCACAGCCCTCTGTCGCAGGGGTGCGCAAACGTTTCCCCGTGCGCACCCCTGCCTGCTCTCCTCTGTGGCTCACACCCCCCCCTCCCAGCTCGGCTCCGGCGTCAAATTAACCGCGGGGGTCGTGTGACGTCGCGTTGCCATGGTAATGCGACGTCACGTGACCCCGCGACGTCATTTGACTGGTTACCATGACGATGCATTGCTGGAAGGCAAGTGTGTTGTAGAGGTCTCGCCCGGTCTCCCGGAATTTAATTTAAATTATTCCTAAAATAAAAAAAAATCCTCATTTCTTTACCGTGGAAAAGTTATTAAAAAAAATATTTTTTAATACTTGTCATTTTTCTTTAACTTTTGAGAGATCGTCTTGCCTTTTTCCACAATGTTCTTACTCTAAAAAAATCTAATGCTCCGTTCAGGAGATATAAGCATTTAAAATAATAAGTGTCCAGTAGTTTAAAATGAACCTCTCCCCAGAGCCCAACGCAGTCTAAAGGTTTCCATAGTAACATCAGAACCTAGAGATGGGGGGGGGGGGGAAATCATGATTTTGAACACTAAAAAGGCAGAACAGGTTCTGGGGCCAAGATACTAACATTATAGGAGTTAAACAACTCATATAGGCTTCTGTGGGCATTGCTGATTTTACCTATTGGTCCTTAGATGACTTTTGTCCTAGGAGGGACTGCTTCCTTAAGTCAAGGGGGCACAAACTCAGGGGTGCGCCATTAGCGCGGCGCTTACAGAGGCCCCACGCTCTTCCCCACAACATTTTAAATATAATGCCGGGGGAGCGCACAAGGCCTCCTCTGTATGTCTCTTACCTTCTCTCCGGCAGCATCTGGCAACGCGACACCATGACAATGCAGAGTCAAATGGCAACGCGGCGTCACACAATGTCGTGGCGTCAAATTATGCTGCCGGTGAAAAGGTAAACGGGGGAAGAGCAGGTAGGGGGCCGCAAACAAAAACGTTTGCGCGCCCCGGCCTTAAGTGACATCAGTAATTACTGAAAAAGAAAGTAGTAACTTTGATTGCTTACAAAGATAGCAATCATCATACACTCAACCGTTTTCTATGTTAAAAAAAGATGTGGGTTACGTATACCTGTATTCTATGTTTCACTCCATCGGCTTTAAACCTTAAATCCCAGCTAGCTTGTCCGGCGCAGTTACCAGCACCTACTACAGAGATAAGAATCTCAGGAAGCCCGGGAGTCCCCGGAGCTGAAATTAATGGGGTTCAGCTCCGGGAACCCCCTGCTTCAATCCTGGGTTTAAAAAGAAAAAGAGCTTGGATTGTTCCTTTAAAAGGCACAGCCCCCTTCTTTCTTGTGAGTTGTGGTTCCACCTTTTGCCATTTTAATGAAGTATTCTTGGTTATGGTTGGACAAGCTGTGCGCAGTTTTTGCGCTGTAAAAAAAAAACAATGCAAAACTATAATCTCCATTTTTTTTTTTTGGAAGCAAAAAAATTATGGACAGGTTACATAGTACAGTGGTGCGCAAACTGGGGGGCACGACCCCCAGAGGGAGCACGAGACTGACTGCGGGGTTTACAGAGGCACTGCGCGCTTCCCGAAGGCACTTAAATTAAGTGCCGAAGGAGCTGCAGGGCCTCTGTAAACCTGACATACCTTGGCTCCAGCAGCTTCTTAGATGCGTCGCCATGGCAACGTGTCATGATGGAAAAAAAGACATGTCCATTGAGTTCACCTGATCGTAATTTATATTTAGTCGACTGAGATACTTATATCTGTATTTATAGTGATCCTGAGGAAGACGCACAAATCCCCAATTACACATTTGCCAATTGTCTCATTGAGGCAAATGTATCCTTTCTCTGCTATTTATCCTTCAACCAGTTTCCAATCAGGTTCAAATATTTTCACCCATCCAAATTTCCTTTATTTTGTAAATTAACCTGTTGTGTGTCACCATAACAACAAAAGCCTTATTCACAATTCTTTGTTTGCTTTGATCAAGTCCTCAATAAGCCAATTTCATACGATACCTCCATTTGAACTGTTAAAAATGTGCATCTCTTCCACAATGGGTGCACCCAAGGTTTGTATTAAATTTAAATGTTGAAACGCATACAAGATCTTTCAGATAACGTGTGTGTGTGTCCAATAGTGGAAATTTAGGGTAGACGAGTGAAAGATGCAGCCTCGTTTTCATTGAAACACTCGCTTAAAGGCGCTGAACTGCAGGCTGTGTGAAGGCAGCGTGCCTGTCACCCACTTTTGGGGCCTTAACACTTTCGCCCCACAATGCTGTGCGTTCCCCCCTTGCCCCCCCCCCTCTATTATGCCATTGGTTGTTACAGCTTTATACATCACGTTATATTCTGTGCCAGCGTTAACATTGAATCCGGTGGAGTATTTTGATATTCTCCTTTACCACAGTGGCCAATAGTCTTGGTTACATCTCTGTGAATCCATATCCGTTACCAGATATTATTTTCCACAAATCCTTATTCTCCTGTGTAATTAAATAGACGCTTATGTTTTAGCCTCTGCTTTTCCTCATTAGGATCCCTGTGCAATGTTTCAAACTTTACTGGGGTAGTTATTTGCCTTTTGAACCAGTACTTGTTTTAACTGATACCACTCTACATAAATTTTTTTTTTTAAAAAGTGGGTTTTCAAAAATTAAATATTTTTTTTCTTTGTTATTACAAATTATGGACATTTTATGCAAAAAAATAGAAATGATCCCACCAGCCTAATAACTACAAATGGCATTGTATTTAAAGTAAGTTAATGACACATTTTTAAGATTCAGCCCCTGTTTTGAGAGAGCTGCTTAAATAAAATGCCTTCTCATTTCCTTTATCAACAATACAAACTATTAATAGATGGTGACAGATGCATGGTCTTCTTTCTGCCCCTCATGCTTTTCTCACCATGGGACTCCCTCCCCATTAATTAGGTTGCTAGACATCCACCCCAACCTTCAAGGCTCAATTGGAGAGCCACCTCTCATCGGAAGCGTTTCAGTAACCAGAAAAATACCAAGAACTACCAGAAAGTAGAAGGAATGGTCATTCAGCCCACAACATTTATATTCCTATATTTATTTTGCTATATTCACAAAATAACTAGAGATACAAATTGTAGAATTGCGCTCCTGTAAAAAAACAAAATTTGAGGCCAACCAGTACCTTTCTCAAGCTTGTAATGGTTTTTTAAAACATTAAAATGTAAAACAATTTTTTTTATTTGTGAGTGTAGTTTGTGAAATGGATGTTTAAATTGACTAGCAAGTAGTTCAAGATGAACAATCAAACAGATAATGTTCTCATATGGAAAATGTTGAGACATTGCTTATAAGACACAGGATTTGTGGAGTCCACATGTGTAAATATCAAGCTTGTTTGTTTTTTTTTGTATGAAGACTCAGTTGACAAGACCTCTTGTCATTAAGCAAGTGGAATACAATAAATACCCATATTGCTTTGGCAACCGAGGCGGATAATTTATTTATATTTAGACATGTTTGTAATGACATGTTTCGCCGTTTGTAATCTTTGAAATTTTCCGTCTCCTAGGTATAACATCGAGCCCAGTTTGTACTCTCCATTTTTTTCCCTTGGTGCCTGCATGGAGGGATTGAATGCCATTTTTAATCAACTTCTGGGAGTGTCTCTCTATTCTGAAGAACCAGAGAAAGGAGAGGTTTGGTCTGAAGATATTAGAAAGTTGGTGAGTGTTTACGTTTTTCACCTCTAAATTCCAGTAGTAATACTTAGGCCTACAGGCGAATGTCCAAGGCACATCTTTTACACAATTTTCCATTGTCCACAATCCACACTAATATGGCCGCGCGTATAGTGCCCGCGACGACGGCGCTGCCGCCCAAAAACAAATACTTTGCCGCCGCCGCGTGCGCTTATAGTAAGCGTGACGGCGGCAATGCGATGGAGCGACATCGCGGGCTTTGGAAGCCGGGAATATTTGATTTTTCAAGGGCTGTCGCCTCGTGGGAGCCCCTGAACAAATCAAGTGCCCTCCAGCCCGCGCCGCAAAGCGAAATATAACTTTCGCTAGCAGCGACGGGTGACGTCACCCGTCCAGTTGCCGGTCGCGGGCACTATACGCGCGGCCTAAGAAATGTATCAACACCTATTTGTTAACATTTCAAAAAGCAGTGCTACTAATGAATTAGAAAATAGCCACGTAACCCTATTACAGTAGGGGAAAACCCGCAGCACAGTTTGTATTATCCAGGGGTAGATGTTAAACATGAGAATGGGTCCAGAGCATGCAGGATGTAGAAGTGTGTCAATTTAACCTGGTCAGAGTCGGACACTCGGGTCTTCAACGGGATAAAATAGTCAGTGGTCCCATCACCAAACTTAATAAGTAGCAGGTTATGACGCGCTACAGTTATTTTTATAGTAGCTCTGTTATATAATAATATATGTAGTTTTATTCCATTTTATCTGAGGTTAAATTGATGGCAGCCCTAGTTTAAAGTAAGTTAGAGTTAAATAACAAAAAGGGGGCTGCTCAAGCTCAGTAATATATAGCCTAACTATACTTTGTGATATTGCTCTATGTAAGCTAAATAAAGTGTATAACTGGGAAGAGGAATTAGGAGGTCACCTGAGCACCTTCACCACACCATCACGTGGGTTCTGGGAGATTTTAGCAGATTCTGGCTTCCTATGGCTAAAACCGGTAGGTAAGCAGCGCTTCCTCTCTGTAGAGGTCTCTATTTCTGTAGCAACCCCCAAGGGAAGCCAAAAGCCATGTGATTGTAGATGAACCAAGCAGCATTTACTTTGTGCAGATTCTGCTATAGCACCCCACGGAGACGCCTCCTACATGCCACGCCGTACAAGTTTGAAACCTTATGTGGAAAGTCAAATAGAGAGAGATGACCACTGGGCAAATGTAATAGTAATACATGATCTACAGCAGGGGTGCACAAATCTTTTAAGTTGCCCTCCGCCCTGCTCTCCGGCATCTCCTCTTCTGCAATGTTAATTTGTCATGACAATACTCAGACATTTGACGCCCACATCGTTGATCTGAGAAGGTAAGGGGCAATTACAGAGGCCCTGCACTCTCCTGCGACAATCAATTTAAATGGTGTGGGGAAGAGCGTGGGGCTAGGTTCGCCGCCCCCCCATAGAACATTTTGTTCCCACCCCTGATCCACAGCATAATACTGATCAGAAAAGACTAAGGGACCTTAATATCTACAGCTCAAATGATAGAATGAAGAGGGGGGTGATGAGTATGATCAATTTTCAAATACAAAAAGGATTTCAGCAACGTACAGGAGGGAAGCATGTTTTTAGAGAGAGAGAAGTGCTAGAACAAGAGGTCATACTGTGAAGCAGGAGGGTGGCCGGCTACGGGCAAATGTGAGGAAGTACTTCAGAGAGAGGCTGGTGGGTTTGTGGGATTGCCTCCCAACAGAGGTGGTAGTATTGGCTAATACAAGGAATTTAAACATGCATGGGATAGATATAAAGCCATCCTAAATACAAGAGAGAGCCACAGGTCAGATCAGGTCTGAGGTTTACAGCAGACTTGGTAGCTCAAGTGGTTCTTACCTGCCTGCAAATACTGTACTGTGTTTCTATTGTTAAATAGCACAGGCACACATTACAGTTGTTAAAATAAAGAAGTGAACTGGATGGTGAAAACCCTTTTAATATTACCAACACGGGCAGAATATACCAGTCAAAAATGTTCCTCTTGAGGCACTGTGGAAAGTTCCCTTGAAAGATTGTCTTGTTTCTGCCAAATGCGCTCCATGCTATCTTCACCCTCCTGTTCATTTTCATTCAAACGGCCCCCACTCATTGTTACTTTCTAGCCAAGGTAGACATCGTTTTGACGATTTCTAGTTCTATTCTATTTTTTTTTTTTTTAATTCAATCTTTGCATTGTTGATACATTTGATGAACATCACTTTGGTGTTGCTCAGTCATACCAAGGCCCAAATACTTCAGCAAGTTCTCTGATTTGTTGCTGGGGGTTACGTGCGGCAAAATTAGCAAAGTCCTATACAAAATTGTACGTGACTCAAGTATTCACTGTTGAATTTTTTTATTTTTTCCCAATGCAATCAATGTCTTGAACAATTCTTCAAATGTTACTGTGAAAAACGTTTTGCGACATGGTGTCTGGACACTCCCTGGCGGACGGTTATCTTGCTTGTATCTTCAGCATGTAAAGCATTTTGCAAGGACTTTCTCTACTCCTTTCCCAGCTTCTTTCAAGATTTCAGTTGCAATTCCATCTTCCCCGGGAGCCTTTTTCTTCTTCATGGATTTTATTGCTTTTGCCACATCTTCTGGAAGGACGCATGGTCCATCATTGGTGGTTTCTTCTCGCTCATCCTCTGCTGGATTATGTCCTGTGTTCTAGTGCATTTGATGTACATGAATATAGGATCAGATTTTGCTTCCTCAGAGACAGATCGGCAGTTTGGAGCTAGAACGTTTATAAATTGTAATACACGAGTTGTGGTCTATCTGCTGACCTGTTGCAGTGGTAAGCACTATGTAGGACACACTTCAAGAGCTCTGAAAATAAGAATCATGGAGCATGTGCGTCTTATTGCTAGGGGGGACTTCACGCACCCAGTCTAACCATTTTTCATGCTGTAATCAAGGAGGTCTGGAAGCTTTTTCATTTTCAGGAATTGAGCATGTGCAACCATCCATTAGGGATTAATGGCCTAGATCTCCATGAGCTTTTCTGGATATTTACCATGAAGACACGGGTCCCTCTCGGCCATAACTCCGATTGGGACCTTGGTCCGTTTGGCGAGGATTAGGACATGTTCCTGATGTTCATATATTTGGTTTATTTCATATGTTGTCCCCTTATGGATATGAATGGGGACTAAGACTGTGTCCACACTGCCGCTGACTGCGCTCGGCGTTGTCAGGACAATCAATTTAAGTCTGTCCGGCCACGCTCACGTGGCCCAATTCCTTTTTGAAATTGGCCATATAACTCAACTGATAAAAATACATAATTAAAAATGAATATATTTTTGAGTTACTCAATTTTTTCATTAGGAATGGAACTTTCTTCTATGGAGATTAGTAGATTCGGAATAGTGTATTTTCAAGGTACATTTATATACTCGCACATATGTTCTTTACCTCATGGGAATAATGAACTGGTTTTATACACATTAAATATAACACAAAATATAATAGACTAAATGATTGAATATACATTTTTTTTTTATAACTAGTTCTTCTATAATAGCCAACTTTATTTTCTCTTGTTAAAAGAACGTGTGTGATCTTTTTTACTTTATAAAGATAATTTTTCTTTATAAGATATTTTTAAAGAAAGCATTATTCTGCAGTCTCTGTTTAGGTCTAGGCGTTTTATTATACATATGTGCAATTATTTTAGTCATATTTACCATAGATGACACAACTTGTTTGTGCTATTGTTGGTTTGTCTTTTTTACTATGTAGAGTCTACTTAGTAGACTGTCAATTTGTGTGGGGTTTTTTTTTGTACACTTTATGTATAAAGTAATTTTTTTCAAAGCTAGATCCCTTTTGCGCGCACGTCAACGCGCGTGGAGCGGCGTGTGCCCTCTTGCGCTCCAAGCCGTCCTGTGGGCGTTCTGTCTGGTGCCTCTCTGAGCGTGCACTGAGTAGCTACTGTGCGGGCGCTCGCTTGTGCATTGGATAGGAGGGTCAATGGGCGGAGGCGGTTTGCGGGGATCGCATGCGCCTCGCAATGACTCTGCGGGTGGTGTCGGGTGCGACACGGGGCGGATCACAGGGATGTGATGTAATTGGTTTATTGATAACATTAACCTATAAATATACTTCTGACTTAGTGATATGACAAAGCGCTGAGGCGTGAAACGCATTGGTAGAGCGATACCATCGCTATTCTTTTATCTTTAATGACCATTAAATAATTCCATTTTTAAGGATTACGCATTCTTCCTAAAAAAAAAAAATTAAACCGTGGTTGTCTAGGAGTAGTGCTCTGTTATCCCTTCCTCTCTAACACTGCATTTGATGTAGACCTTCTCAATTCTCTTTATAAGTGCACAGTCTTTTATTGTTGATCCATCGTCGTGATTGGGAAAAAGCAAATCATTGCACTCAAACAAAAGTCGCTGCTTTAAACCTTTATCTTCAATAGTCTTCACCATATCAGTACAAGTTCCTTATTGTCAGGGTTGCCTAGACCTCCTGCCTAGCCATAGCTTCCTTGTCCACTGGGTGTGCTGCTGCCTTCTGTTGGCTCTGGGTTCCTCTGTCTGTCTTCTTGTTGCTCCTGTCTCTGTCCTTATAGCTTGCTTCCTGTCTGTTGGTTTTGCCTTTGCTTGAAGTCAGATTCCTGATGCACATGCTTCTGATATCCTGATCTGTTTTCTGTACCTGTACCATAGAAATCTGTTCACAGTAAAAGCCCTTGCTGGTAATCTGGCTTGTCCCTGTTTGTTCCTGTTCTCAGTCCCTGCCTCCAGACCTGTCCTTGCTCCCCTGTCCTGTTCCAGTCTCCTCGTTGCTGACCTCTGCTTGTTACCTGACTTCGCTAACTGCCGCCTGCCTCGGACCTATGCTTGTTACCTGACGTCGCTACGTGCCGCCTGCCTCGGACCTCTGCTTGTTTCCTGACTGCGCTGTCTGCCGCCTGCCTTGGACCCCTGCTTGTGACCCCTACTACGCTCGTGCTGTTCCGGCCACCGAGATCCTACCCGCCACAGGAGTCTCCCGTGACACTTATGCTTTCAGTTATGTTTTGTGGATTGTCTTACACAGCTCTGGTCTCTTCAGTAATTGCTTTGGCTAATCAGATAATTTCTTATCCTGGTTTTTGTTAGCGATTTCTCCACTTTTTTTCCCCCCCTTTCTGCGCTTACAACTTCAATCTTTATAAGTACTTTAATTGAGCGTTGAAGATTGATAGTTGAAATTCTCTGCTGTTATTTTTGAGGTTTTTGATTTGATTTGTTTTTGTCTTTTTAATCAGTTTTCTTCTTCCCATCTTCGCATTCAGATGTAATTTGCAGCGAACAAATAGGGGAATCACTCTGTGTCAAACTGGTTAAGGACTGTGCAGTCTTCAACGACCAATCACGTGTTTCTTGTTTTTTAGTATATAGTCCATTTCATTCTTGATTCCTTTTGGGTTCTCTCCATGTTCTATTTGGATTCTTCTTGAATGAATTCCTGATGTAGATGTTTTCACATTCTGCAAATGTTACTAATCTGTTGCCACGTTAATTCCTGTTACTGTAACCATACTTACCAACTGTTGCTTCATCTTTCTACTGAGTACCGATCTTTGCATTGAAATCTGCCATAATGATCTTGAGGTGACAATTTCCTTAGTTGATAGGTTGGTTGATTTCATGGTAGAAGTCCTCCACTTGATTGTCTGATAATCTTTCATACTCCACTATGTTGTGTATCCATCTCTTGCTAATGGTGAAGCCTACTCCACTGATTCTTCGGTTTTCTATACCTCTGTAATAGAATAGGTGTCTGCTTTTGAGCTCAATGATGCCATCATCTTTTCTTTTTACTTTGCCAAGGCTAATAATATTCCATTTAATCTTTTTCCGTTCATGTTCTAATTCTTGCATGCAGTGCTGCTTCATTGGAGAGTCCAGCAGTTATAGGGTAGCCAGGTTTAGGTTTAAATGACCGCTTTCGTTTAACCTCCGGGGATTCTTAGCGCACTCTGCCTTCCTGAATGCTGTCAAGCCTAGGGACAATCCACCCTCCGGCGAATGAGGGCCATTGCTTTTCGGTATGCCCATATTTGGGGGTTGAGGCTTTACTTGCCTTGCGAGCCACTGATGGATGAAGGCCTCCCTGATGATCTTCCAGGTAATGTGTGTGCCTGCTATAATCTTTTAACGTGTTTTTTTTGTTTTGTTTTTGCACTTTAATCTTCCTATTTTGATGGCAGAACTTTTGCATAGTGAACTTAAATAAAATATAGCTACATTTTTAGCTTAACCTATTTGCTAAGCAGGACATTGCTTCATGATCTGTCAACCAAACGAGTATTAATAAGTTTTTTTCTTTTCTTTACAAGGCTGTGGTGCATGAAAACGAAGGATTGCTCGGATACATTTATTGTGACTTCTTTCACAGAGCCGACAAGCCTCCCCAGGTAAAAACTTCCCAGGAGTTCTATTATTTTACAAGTAAAGATATTTACATGAATAAATCTTAAAACAATGATTTTTTGCAACATGAGTTAGGAAACACAGAGCTTAAAGGACAGACTCTTATGTATATACAAGGATGAAGACTCGCACAGTGGGCAGATCTGTTTTCATACATTTGCTAAGGGCACAATGAGTGTTACGTAAGAATTCTCACCACCATACACATGAAACTCAAGCAGTAGGAACAAGCCTCTAACACCAAGATAACAATGCTTCCCAATTGCAAGCAGTGTCTGATCTGGGGGTATCGGCCCCTGTCCAATAGATAGTGAGCGTCTAGTTTTGGAGAAGATTTTAAGTCCCATTCTCTGCACATCTTCACAGTTTATCGGATAGGGGCCATCATCTCAGAATCTGACTACTTTCCAAGCTTTGTCTTGTATTATACAAGAAACTGTGATTTAAAAAATGACATGTAATACAAACAGGTAAGTTCATCAACCTGGAAATTAGGCTTTTTATTGCAGTCTCTGTAACCTCTCTGCTGTCATTTTCTCTCTCAAAGTTTAAAAAAAAAAAAAAAAAATGCATTCAAGCAGGGGTGTGCAAACTTTTTTTTTTCTGTGCCCCCCTGCCTGCTCTTACGCTTTCTGATTTCGCCTCCCCCCACCCAGCCCCCTGTAATTTTTCTCCGGCGTCATTTGACGTCACGGCGACATTCGACTCCACGTTGCCATGGCGACACGTCGCCTGCAACCAGTGGAGACGAGGTAAGGGATATACTGAGGCTTCGCGCGCTCCCCCGGCATTTAATTAAAATGTTGTGGGGAAGTGCACGGGACCTCTGTTTGCCAACCCCTGCATTGAGAGAGGGAGAAAGGAAGATGTATTTTTATATTTAATTTTTTTTTTATCACGAATTGGAACAGCTTTATTTTCAGCTATGGGGATCTCCCTGTTCCTGAGATACTTACCGGCATTACTTCCTAGTTTCTTCATGTGATTTAAATGGCCATCGAATAGGGAGCCACAATTGATGACGTTGCAGCTTTCCCTCGTGGGACAGATGAGGTTTGACCTTTTTTCTTTCCCCCGGAGGGACGGAGACACCGGTTAACTTTACTGGTAATTATCTCGAGATTCAGTGGTTCACTGTAGCTGAAAATAACACCTTGAATAGGGGTGTCAAACATACGGCCCGCCGAACGCTTTAGTCACGACCACCGCCGGCCCAAAAGTCTGCTTTTGGTAGGTACTAGCGGTGCAGCTGCACGGGGCTCCAAGCTTTGGGGAGCCTGCCCAGGGCAGGTAGTACCTGTCTGCCTCTTCTGCTTTCTGTCCTCCCACTCTGCTCCCGTACTTGCCTCTGCAGCAGGAACAATTGCAAGGCTTTCCGGGCCAATGGTAGTGTCCAGGTAAGCCTCCGTGTGGGATGATGTGGCTGCGACCACGTGTCATCTGGATTTCGGCCATAGAAGGTTTGCAAACTCTCAAACACACACTGCAGCTCCTCTCCTCACACACCCGATTCCCGCCTCGCTCTGCAGCTCCTCTCCTCACACCCGATTCCTTGCCTCACCTCGCTCTGCAGCTCCTCTCCTCACACACCCGATTCCCACCTCGCCTCACTCTGCAGGTCCTCTCCTCACACACCCGATTCCTAGCTCATGCTATATAGTGAGAGAGGAGGAGGAGGGGGGGAGAGAGAAACAGTGAAGGGGGAGATGGATTTGAATGGGAGAAGCTGGTAACGAAAGGAACATGCGGGGAAGAAGCTGAAGAGGAGAACATAGCATACAATAGTACTGTTATGTATTACTTGAGTATCTTTATGATTTATGATACATAAGGCTCGAATTAAGTACAATAAATCTGCCTTGAGAGATTCTGGCAGTGAACAGTCGAAATGTCGGTATATGGTCCAATAAAGTGGCATGTTGGTGAGTCGGTTGAACTTCCTTTGGTTCTCTACAAGTACAATGATATCTGACCAGGCCGTCATATGAAGTGAGCTTGACATCCCTTTAATATACAATTTTAACAGTACTGATGTAAAGGATTCTGATACTGCTTTTAACATATACATTCGCATAAACTATTACAGCTGGTTCAAAACCAAACATTTTATGTATCTTATATTGTTCCAAAAGAGACTGGGAGTTGAGCTGGTGTCCATACTCACACACATCTGCGTAATTTTAGATTTCGTTTGAAGAAAAAATAGCTGTGTGTTTTTTTTTTTGAAGTGAAACTTCTTTAGTGGCACCTCATTCCTAATGGGACAAAAATGGATTGTGGGGATAGAAAATGAAACGGATGTGACGTCAAAGTGCTGGCAGTTGAGGCCAGGCTATGTTCTGACAAATCATATGCTCCTAACCATCTTTGCTCCCCCCCAAACGGTCCCCCCCACCTGCTCAACATTTACTCGCCGCCGCAGCTCCTAACAAGCTCTGCTCCCCCCACCCGCTGACATGCGGCGGCGCTAGCCCTCAAAATTTAATTGCCGCCACTGCCTGCTGACCTCCCTCGGCCGAGGCATGGAACGGGGGGGGGGGGGGGGTAGAGTGAGCTGCGTTCCCCACAGCACCATCAGAAGGGGATCGCTGCAGCGCTCCCCTCGAAGCCAGCTCCCGCTGACGATGACGCGCTGCCCCCCTTCCCCTGCCGACACTGCCTCTGCCCACGCAGCACTTCCGGAGGGGGGGGGGGGCCTTTATTAAGGTATCTGCCCGGTGCGGCCGCGTCTCGCCGGGGGGTGGGGGAGTAGGAGAGTCTCAGGCAGAGCCGCCGCGGGTCCGCAGCTCTGCGTGTCTGTGAGGGGGGGGGGGGTGTGAGGGGAGGAGGAGAATCTCAGGCAGAGCCGCCGCGGGTCCGCAGCTCTGCCTGTCTGTGAGGGGGGGGGGGTGTGAGGGGAGGAGGAGAATCTCAGGCAGAGCCGCCGCGGGTCCGCAGCTCTGCCTGTCTGTGAGGGGGGGGGGGGGTGTGAGGGGAGGAGGAGAGTCTCAGGCAGTGCCGCCGCGGGTCCGCAGCTCTGCCTGTCTGTGAGGGGGGGGGGGTGTGAGGGGAGGAGGAGAGTCTCAGGCAGAGCCGCCGCGGGTCCGCAGCTCTGCCTGTCTGTGAGGGGGGGGGGTGTGAGGGGAGGAGGAGAGTCTCAGGCAGAGCCGCCGCGGGTCTGCAGCTCTGCCTGTCTGTGAGGGGGGGGGTGTGAGGGGAGGAGGAGAGTCTCAGGCAGAGCCGCCGCGGGTCCGCAGCTCTGCCTGTCTGTGAGGGGGGGGGGGGGGGTGTGAGGGGAGGAGGAGAGTCTCAGGCAGAGCCGCCGCGGGTCCGCAGCTCTGCGTGTCTTTGAGGGGGGGGGGTGGGAAGTCAGGAGAGAGGGGGCAGGACACAGAAAGAGAGACACACATACACTGACAGACACACACACATACATATACACACACACACATACATATACACACACACACTGACTGACACACATACACACACACTGACACACATACACACACACTGACTGACACACATACACACACACTGACTGACACACATACACACACACTGACACACATACACATACACTGACAGACACACACACATACATATACACACACACACATACACACACACACACACTGACTGACACACATGCACACACACTGACACACATACACACTGAATGACACACATACACACACACACACACTGACTGACACACACACATACACACACTGACTGACACACACACACACACACACACACGCACACTGACACACATATGCACGCACACTGACTGACACACATACACTCACTGACTGACACACATACACTCACTGACTGACACACATACACTCACTGACCGACACAGAGAGAGAGACATACACTGACACACACACACATTGACTGACACACACACACACACACACTGACTGACACACACACACACTGACACACATACACACACTGACCGACACAGAGAGACATTCACACAACACAGAGAGAGACATACTGAGTGACACACACACTCACACACTGACTGACACACACACACATTGACTGACACACTGACTGACACACATGCACACACTGACTGACACACATGCACACACTGACTGACACACATGCACACACTGACACACATGAACACACTGACTGACACACATGAACACACTGACTGACACACATGAACACACTGACGCACATGAACACACTGACTGACGCACATGAACACACTGACTGACGCACATGAACACACTGACTGACGCACATGAACACACTGACTGACGCACATGAACACACTGACTGACGCACATGAACACACTGACTGACGCACATGAACACACTGACTGACGCACATGAACACACTGACTGACGCACATGAACACACTGACTGACGCACATGAACACACTGACTGACGCACATGAACACACTGACTGACACACATGAACACACTGACTGACACACATACACACAGACTGACACACATACATAATTCTGACTGACACACA
>NC_134485.1:375004760-375034760 GCF_040206685.1 Ascaphus truei
ACACACTCACACACAACACAATGCCTTCTGTCTTCTGTCTGGTAATGGCGGCTCTGCAGGGAACCGGCTGCAGCCCCATTGGATGGGAGCGGTCACATGACCGCTTCCCCGAGCACCAAATATATCAGTTTGGCGCTCGGGGAAGAGTTTCTCCTGCTCAGCGCGCATCAGCAGGGAGAAACTATAGCCGCGCTGATAACAGATGCAGGGGCGTTCTGCATCTGTTCAGCACGCCTCAGCACGCCTGAGTGCTCTATGGCCCGGGCCTTATAGAATCATTTTCACCCTGACTCTCATTGCAACCAACTGTATAAATTACCTCATTCTCACTAACGCAGGTTGCAGAAAATATGTAACACTGTTCTGATCATGAGGAAGCTGACAAAACAAGTGTTCCGTGTAATCATTTTGCAAACCTTCCATTAGTGCATCAGCCACACAAGTTAATGTTTCATCATGCCACCCTGATGTAGTCTTTCTGTTTTGTCCTTGCATGGTACCTTTTTACAAAACTATCTGGAAAACTACATTGAAAATAAAGGAATAAGAGCTATCCTGCCTAAATTTACATGGTCTTTAAAAACTAATTTTACAACAATTTGTTCTATCTGTGTAGTTACAGTTGTAGAAGTCACGTGAACCCTGGCGCAAATAATTTAATGGTTAAGAGGTTTTTTTCCCCCCAAAGTTAATTTGTTTGAATAAATTATTGAACCATACTAAATCTTTTCTATATATACAAAATCTAAAAGCACTACCCTATAGATATAAAGAGTCTAACAGTAAAATAGGTGCACGTGGACATAAGGAATCCCTAATGCCTAAATATTGTACAGAAACCACAAAATTGTCCTCAGCACTCTAAATACAGTCTCACAGGGGTAACAATGTATACCCACAAACAGGATAACATTATGGCAAACACAGTGAAAGAGTTTATTTAATTAACAGCGCATCAGATCATAAGTATCACGTACGGCACACCTGGGAGCACATGACCTGCATATGAGACGAGGTTTAATACACGGCTAATCCAATCAAATCTAGGATGCGCCAAAAGCAAATAATCGTGAGGTCTAAACAACATATAGAATTGTAATGTGCTGCATGAATAAAGAAACTGCTCCAAGTTCCAACGATGGTGTTTTCAGTAAAAATGGTTTCCATAAAATGCCATGGTGAGATATGCACTGCGTTCTGGCACTTTGCTCCTTCTCCACAGCAGTAGACAGGAAAGTAACTGACAGGCAAAACGGAGCTCCTTCTTTAAAATAATGCTTTACATAAAGCTTTCTTCAAAAAGGTATTTCCTCACAAGTATACAGAGTATACATCAGTAAATAAAGAGAACCAGTCTGTTTCTCCCCGGTCACCGCAACTTCTCCACGCCGTTCCAGCTGGTGTCTTAAGGTACATCACTTCCGGTTCTTGGGTGTCACACAGTATCCGGTCCTCCGTAACCCTACACGTTTCGAAGGAGGGTTCCTTCTTTCTTAGGGATATGTGGTTCCCCTCCTGATGTGCCCACCTCTGTGGCTGTACTAAAAAAAACTTTATTGACAACATACATGCAAACCACAGTACTGGAATATATGGGCGGATATATATAACATGGATGCACCTAGTCTAAAAAAATCTAACATATAAAAAAAAAAAAAACAATTCTAATAATAAGACAGATGTAAGAACATATACATAGGTCAACATTTGAGAAACCTCTCAGATTTTAAGCTACCTAAGGCAGTGTTTATAGTGCCGGTGATGCGACCGATGACGTCACCCTTCGCCATTGGCGAAAGTTGCACTTCAAGTTTGAGCGACGTCGCTGGCGACAAGGCCAGTGACGTCACCAAGGGGGAGGGCAGAGTGCAATAGGCGCTCTGTGATTTGGTTTAGAGACAGTCATGTGGCGACTGTCACTAAAAAAATCAAATAACACTGTCTACAAAATGTTTGGTCGCTCTGTCGCTGTCGCACTTACTATAAGCGCATGCAACGGATTCAATGTATTTTGGAGCGGCGTCGCCAGGCACTATAAGCGCAGCCTAAGGGTTCACTAGTGTAACCCTTTAACATTTAAAGGGTAATTTCTTTGCCTGTGGAATGATTTGTAACAGATAAAAGGTCTATGATATCCCCAAAAAATAGGGGATGATAGGACATGTGTCAAGGGTTACATATGATTACGTTAGAAAACAGCCCAGATCTATATTTATGTTCAGTCCTATAGGAATTAAAGTTTTGAGTTTGAATATCCACATGGTTTCTTTCTGGCACATTTTTTGAACTAAGTCACCCCCTTTAATTCCTAATTCTATTCTGTCAATCCCCAGGAAGGTTAGACCATAAAGTTTGCTCTCGGATTATCGTTTGAAATTACTTGACACATTATGGGTGTCTAGACCTTTCATAATATTTTTGTACAATGTTCCCCTATTCTTTGTTACAAACATCTTTTTGTTCTTCCAACATATTGTTTTTTGCAGGGACAAGTTAATAGGTAAATAACCCCTTCATTATCACAATTAATGAATTTATTTATTCTAAATATCTCTTTAGTATGCTCTGAAATAAATTCTTTTTTTTCTAGTTTCATAATTGCAATATTTACATCTGCCACATTTCACAAATCCAGTGTTACGTTTTACGTTTTTTCTGTAACCAGTTCTCACCTGGTTCGCCCATCTTTGGAATTCTGGGTGCAATTCGTCTTTTGATGTTTTCAGCCCTGGTATATATTATTTTAGGTCTATCATTGATCTGTTCTTTTAGAAGGGGATCCTATTGTAGGTTATACTTTTTTAAAAATGTATTCTAATTTTTTATGTTCAGAGTTGTACTGTGTGATGAAGCTAACCTCTTTTACCCTATAATTATAATTTTTTCTTTGTATTTTAATAAACTATTTCTAACCACATTGAGTGCTTCTGTTTGTGATTCTTTTATCAACATTTTGTCATACTTGTGCGCTACTATAGGAGACTGAATTTTATAGAGGGAGACACTACAGGACGTTCCTAATCCCTGTTACAGGGAAACAAAGGGAAGTACCACTGTCGGTCACGTGGGAACGGGCCTTGTTACCGCAAAGCATTAACATTGCCCCTTTTTTCATATAATTTGCTGCTTGTTTTTTCAGTGTCTTCTCCCTATTTGTTAGCCCTGTGTTCTTGTCTTTTCTGTTCCATTAGTTTGGTTTTGCATATTATTATATACACTTTGCGCTTTTTCTTGTGCACTCTGTTTTTTGAGGTGATGGATTAGTATTGATAGTCCAAAATAGGCGCACTTACGATACCAGGTAACAAATCGCCATGGGTGCACAGCAGCAATGGTCCCGCCATGGATGTTGAGCCACAGGTAGATCAAAAATAGAGAGAGCGGGACAATACTAATCCACCAAAAATAGAAAAAGAGGCGCTGCACTGGTCTTCCAAAGATTATAACATTTATTGCACCGCAAGCGGATCGAAACGTTGATGCTTGTGCAATAAATGTTATAATCTTTGGAAGACCAGTGCAGTGCCTCTTTTTCTATTTTTGGTGGATTAGTATTGTACATCTTCTGTATTTTTGATAGCTTGGTTACTGATTGCTTGCGATAGTTTGGTTGCTTTATACCATTATATGATTATACTTCTTGTGCTTGGTTGTTATATAATTCTCTGATTTGCACTTAATATGTTGAACTGGATGTGTTGTACTTTCCACTTTATTTATTGTATATCTTATGATCTCTGATGCGTTGTCAATTATATAATCTTTCTTTCATTGTGTTTGCCATAGTTGTTGTTCTGTTTGTTTTGTACATTGGTACCCCTATTTAGAGTGTTGAGGACAATTTTGTGGGTTTTATACGTAATCTTTTCAGATTGTGGAAAACCGAATTATCCTGTTTTTGGAGGAGTGTAGGGGTATAAGTAGGAGTTGACATTTTTATGGGACAGTTAACCATAATTAACACTCCAGTGGAACAAAAAATGGTGTGAAACTCCTAGGCAGTCACGGACTCCTGGAATTTGATGTATGGAGAATGTGGTATGCTTGTAAATTAAGCAGTTTTTATTAGGCAATGTTTCATCACAGAAACCCACAAAGAGGAGAGAAGTTTTCTTAAGCTGCTAAGCAACTTGAACATTGTGCAATGTTTCTATATATACAAATACAGTACATTACATTCATATTTACATCTGAATATATTTGTTGATGTAATAGAGGAAGTGATCATTTCTTTTGATTTCTTTATACCTATAATATGTTTACCATCTTTCCTCTTCCACTAGCTAAGGGACATCATCTAAAATTATTTTTTTTTTTTTTTTTTAAATGACCAATGAATAACAGCACTATAAAGCCGAGGCCTGTTGATTTGAATGGAAGTTAGGGCGTGCTAAAGCGTAGCACCCTTTAGTGAATATGGGCCCGAGTGCTTTCCCTATAACTCATACACAGTGCTGCTTTTCTATGAACAGTTTTTCAAAGGTATGATTGTGCATTGTTCTTCTAGGAGTTGATCTAATAAGATGGCTACAGGTTTTTCCAGTACACACCCAAGTGATTTGAACGGCGCTTAAATACACAAATATTATAAAACACAAATAGTGCTTATCAATCCAAGTAATATACAATGGTGAATAAATAATAGTGCTCAAAATAAGTGAGTGTAGACAAAACAATAATAATAAATGTAAGGTAGTGGATACAATCTCCACATCTGGTGGGAATGGTTTAGATTCACTTTAGAATGCAATGTAGTCCGGGGTTCAGAGGGAGCGTGGTTATCCAGGTAGCCCCAAAATAAGAGAATAGGACTTTTCTCTCATTTTGGGGTTATCTGGATAACAACGCTTCCTCTGAACCACAGACTACATTGCAGGTTTTTCCAGCACATAGTTCAGATTGTCACATGCCCATAATACTGTGTGACCAATACATAATGTTAAATGCCTCGAGCGGTAACCAGTTGCCTAATGCGGAGTATGCAGTCGCTGTAATTAACTGAAGGTTCCGAGTTCCAGAAAGGTGCAGGAGACACAGTGGGACCGTGTTCATAATCGGAAGCATCTCAACTGTAATCTACACTCCATAACAAACCAAACCTTTACCAGACTTATTCTGCATAAAGAGTTAACTCCTATTTGTATTCTCTATTAAACTAGCTCTACACGCCATAATTTAAATGATGAGCTATGAACCCCTTATTTACAGGACATGCAAAACTATCGAAGCATTGGTACCTACAGTATACTGTAGTTTACAAAGGGGAAACAGGATGTTAAACCATGCTGGGTTTTGCACTGTTTTCAGTTCAGTGAATCCAGTCTGTTTTAGCAAGAGAGGAGGCATGCCTTTTCTCTTTTTGTGTAATGTGTATATAATGGCAAAAGTAACACTATCCCCCTTCAAACACAGCAGTTAGTTAACAAAAACACAGTTCTGCATGTACTGTAGGACCAATTTAGCTAGATTTTGAATGTAATCGTTTTTGGATTTAGATTTCACACAATTACATGATTGGCGTTTCATGTTGTGCCAGTTTCACTGTATCCTGCTTCTATTTGTAAAGGGTGTGATCCAGTGTTATGCCTTTCGTGTCCCAGCTGTGCAAATATTATTATGATATTTTTCCATTTCAGTTTTACTTTTAAGAAAATTTGTGGGCTCATAATAATTTTTTTCATTTTGGCGATCAATGTTAGAAATATTTTCTTACTACTTATAAGTGTTTTGTGGCTATATTACAGCCTTGTGAATTAGGACATCTGGCTTCAAGTCTATTTTTAAGTGTTTTTGACAACGTCAACTTATTTATCTTTGCCAATAGACTTTAATAGATGAACTGCTCAAACCCAGGGATTTATTGTATTGTAAAATATACAACTGGTGTCAAATGCACAGTACAATGGGGGGGGGGGGCAGGATGGGCAGTTGGGTAAGGGTTAGTAAGAGAGGTACCACTTTCTACTAAACCTTGTTGAGAAGAAGCTGTACACCTCAGTATGAGGCATCAGGCGCTTGTAATATGCTAGCACTGGGTGGACGTGCAGTGCATTGCTAAACAGCACCAAATGTTAAAATAAGATCTTGGCTTCCATTGTGCAAAAATATAAATTAAATAGTAATAGAAAAAAAAAAGTACCCAGCATTGAGAAATCGAAGCTCCGTGATATAGGGCAAGTCCTTCCTGCCGTTAGCAAGTACAATCCGTTCTTGTCTAGAAACTGTTGAGTCTCTAGATATGGCACTGCTAAATTGTACTGTACTTTGGAGCTGAAAGCCAGTCTAAAAATATTGGTCCTTATGTAGTCAATGAATTCTATTCCCTTTTCTGTGCATCAGTTGATCAGTAACGCATTGTTTCCCAACGCCTCTTTATTTCCCCATTTCTAAGGGACCAGATGTGCGACAGATTTTGCTGAAGTTCCTTCGATCCTGATGGAATACTTTGCAAGTGATTATCGAGTCGTTAACCAGTTTGCACGCCATTACCAGACTGGACAGGTAATTAGTGGCAGCGAACAACCTAAATTATGTTAATTTCACCAGTTCATTAGAAAACTGTAACTTGCAGGCCATGCCTACTAATGATTTTCTAAACTTGTTCCCTATTTTAACACACCACTGTTTTCATGATCACAGTATTAGACATTTCCTGCACTACAGGGTTACAGATTCCAGGCAGAGGAACCGGTACAGACTTTATTGAACTTCATACTGCTTCATGGATAGTATATAAATCTAAAGTAGATAAAAGACCTGGATCCTCGATCATACTTAATATTGTTCATAATTGTGTACTTTCCATTAATGTTGGCTCCCCAGGAGACAGTCCCTCAAATGAGTGGGATTAATAATGCTTGTTGGACTGAATATAGGTGCTTGGTGATTCACAAAAAAAAAAACTCTGCCGGGTAATATCTTTAAATAGTTTTTTTTTTTTTTTTTTTTAAACTTTTCATGGTTCCATTCAGAAACCACTATTTCTTTCTTTGTTGCCCTTGTAAAATGATTATGATGCCATTATCGGACATGGCTTAAAGTAGGCAACAATAAGACTTTGAGATGAGAGAATTGTATAGGACCCTGCAGAAAAACAGTGTTCATAGATTAACATTAGCTGATTTTTTTTTCTTTTTCTTTTCCTCCAAACAAAATAGATGAGTGTTTTTAGAAGACCTTACCTTAATCTAGTGATTAATTTGATTCATGCCTCATCTCTAGGACCCGTTTAAGTGGGCTGAATAAGAGAAATAAGTCAGAGCAGTAAACCCAACCTAAATTTCCTCTCAAAAAAATGTTAAGGGTGTAACTTCCAAAAGGATGCCCTTTTGATGTTTTTATTTATTTAATTTTTTTTAACATAAATAATGCACTCAGTTTATGAGAATAAACTAGATCATGAAAAATGTATATGCAGAATTATCAACCATTATAAGCATTTAAAAATATAAAACGCTTGAATACGTTGAGCATGGTTAAGTGTTCACAACTTGAATAACAATACTCCTTCAGCTTCCCTTATCCCCCTTTCGCACCAACTCCTCCTCTTTATCATGGAGATTCTGTGAATTTGTTAAAAATAAAGACCTTGTTCTGCACCTTCCCTAATGGTAAATATGTAATCAATCCAATACTGGGTAATGGAGAATGAAGAGATCTCATATATATGAATGCAGCTCTGGAGACCATTCATTACACTTAACTCCTTCCCTGCGAGATGGTTCTGCATAGCATTTCAGGGCAATGAGTTGCTGGTCACTGAGTGGGAAGCTGTTATGTGATCTGACTGATTTTGCAATGGAAAACTTGTGTTAGATTGGAGCTTCTCAATCTTTCAGTAGTCCTTTTCATTCTTTCATCACATGATCTTTTCAGGACTTGCTGATGTAGAAAATGCTGACGGCTTACAATGAAGTATAGAGTGGCTGCTTATTTTTTTTTTCTCTCCCTACTGTAGCCATTATCAAAAACCATGGTGTCTCGTCTGTGCGAGTCCAAAAAAGTTGGTGCAGCATCAGACATGCAGATACAGGTATGTGAGTCACTTCTACAATGGTGCTGTGTAAGAATCAAAATAGACACTGTATCTCCTCCATAAGCAGTTCATACCAGGATCATTCTGCTTACTCCAACCAGTCTGTATCAGGTAGACATAATGTATGCTTCTCAAAGCTGTTGTAGTCCTAGAATGTTTACAAGGAACTAATGCTCCATGTGGAAAAATAATTGCTGTTTGTGATTTTTTTTAAAAAGGATGGATTTAGTAGGAATGCACCTGTTTTTATTTCATTTTCTCCAGGTGTTTTATGCTGTATTGGATCAAATCTACCATGCAAGTCATCCTCTCAAAGGTTCAACAACAGACATTCTAAAGGAAACCCAGGAAATGTTTTATGGATTACCATATGTACCTCAAACAGTGAGTATAAAATAACCTTTGCGGGTAAATAAATTAGAGAAGCACCCGTGTAAATGTAAGTTCTGTGTTCAGTATGGCAACCAAGGGCTTAGCCAATAAAAAGTATGCGGATCTACTCCAGAGGAGAGGGGTGGGGGTGTTAACTTTTGAATCTGTCAGTGTGCAGAAAATATGAACATCACTATAACATAGTGGGAAATGTATTTCGCTCTTAAAGTTAAGTGGTTTGTGTATAACTGGGTCATTTTCTGGAATATAATGGTGTTCATACTATCGGACACAAATATTGAGATTTTTATACTCTGAGTAGATTTGATTTTGAAATAAAATAATAGCTGATCTCCCAGACCCAAGGCTATGAAACTGTCCGTAGCTAGGGAGCAGTAACAAACAACTATCAGAATACGCCCCTACTGGGGCAGGAAGGGATTTGGAGTCCCACACAGATCAAAGAGTTGTTGGGTATTAAAAATTGTCTGAGACCCACAAGTTCGACTCATCTTGGGGGTACACTTTGTGGGTGGGTCTCACATATTCTTCTCTTGGCACCCAGTGGAACCTACTCCAAGTCATTTAAAGGGCCTGTTTGCTGCAGCTTCACTTGGGAAAGTATAGATTTCTGTTTTAATCCCTTTTACTTGTATGTTTCCTGAACTTTGCAATCGCTTTTCTGTACACGCACTGTCGCATTGCTCATTACATTAAATGTAAACTTTAAGACGTAATGTGTTAGCGCTCTTATTGAACCCATTAACCTAGTAAGGACTTGTCCTCATTCTCAGACACGTTTTACCATCTTGTTTTCTAAATTGGGATTTTGTTGAATTTGTATATTTTCTTAGACGCCAGCGGGGGCCGAGGACACCCTAAATGTAATTCTGGTGCTGGCAGCTTAAGCGAGGTGTTGAGAAGATTGTTCAAACTTCATTTTTAAGAACCACCAACAGGCCATGTATTAAATATCCCTGCTTGGGCACAGGTGGGTCAGTCATGTTGATAGAGCCACGTGCGCTGGAGTAGGGTTATCCTTAACCTGTTAGTGGCTTTTAAGGACAGAGTTTGGCCATCCCAGCAATATATTCTTCACTTGTTCTTGTCATGCTAAGCTAGGGTCACCAAGATTTTGTGCCCTAAAATGGACCTTGGGTGCCATGCAAAGATTTCTTGCTGCACATAAATGTTCCATGCTCACTGTGCCAAATCCACTCCTAGCTGCTCTTGCGTCTCCCTCCTCTCAAGCCAGGCTACAGTACTTCAGAATATACACACACATTTAAAGTGCATAAAAATCACTAAGTCATTAAAATCTGCAATCGGAAATGTTATGTTGATGATAAAAATTCTAATTAGTGATGGAGATCCTAATCTTGGTGACGGTGCAAACAGTGTTATAGTATTAAGATTCTAATACAACCGCCAATAGCTCAGGAGCAGCTGCTTCACATACTGTAGACCTTCCACTTGGTGTTTACTGGAAATGTTGAACCAGTAGGAGGGCAGCTCTCACAGGGTATATGCAAAAGATAATAAATAAAATATAGTGCAATAAAGTTTAAACCCAACCCAGTGTCTTTTATGTCTGGTTATGTGTGCACTCGCCAAACAGAAATAGATATCAATGTAATAATTGTCTTCGTATAATTCTTACATTCAAGAGGTAGAACAGACATAGGGAAGTTCTGTTAAACTCTCCATATTAAAAACTATTAAACTGTACACACACACACACACACACACACACACACACACACACACACACACACACACACACACACACACACAGGGAAAGCGCACGCTTCATGTGTAAAATCAATATGACCATTTAATCAACCAGAGTATCTGAAATAGTCACATTCACAAACGCCGGAGTATGGATCGCATGTTGGAGAGAAAATTAAAGCACCGTCACAGCATGCGGGTCCACAAAAGACATTCAGCCGCAACACAGTAAATCAGCCTTACCCCGAGACCGAGGATGGATGGCACCACCTCAAAGAAAGTTCTCCGGAAATTCAGTGTAGTATGCAGTGTTCCCCCTGCTTTGCGCTCCTCCGACTCGTCTACGCGATGACGTGCAAGTGTGTGCATAAGCGTCTCTATGCGTTTTGTTGTCAGAACACGACTTTTTCAGGGGGAATGCCGGGGTCCCTTTTTGCATATTTTTTTTTTTTTGTGCCTTGGATGTCTCTTTAAGTACTTATTGCTTGGTTGATTGACCTAAATGATCACCGTGGCAACGATAGACTATTTAAAGCCCTCACTCTTTATCCCATCATTATGCCTGACGAAGTCGTCTTCTGATGACGAAACGCGTAGGGACGCTGTCCTTAGTTTTTTAGATTTCGTGGTAGGAAGTGGTTCCTGTGGAAAGCTGCCTGGAGTCTCCGAGGATTTTTGCTATTTGGTTTTATTATTTCTTGAACTTTAAGTTATTTATCAATCCGTTTATCTCTACAGCTAAATCACTTCTCATGTTCAGTGTGTTTTATACTTGGTTGTTTTGTTTGTAGCTAACCCCCTTTGTACATTTTCATATACTGCCTCATGGTTTTTTATTCTCTGGCACTTTATCACGCCCATTAGAATAGATGGTAGTTTACATGATTATTAAATTTATATACCATTTCTGTACACTGGTAAATTATATTGGTAGTTTTTCACTTGCACGTATTTTAGTATTATTGGCATTCGGCACTGTTATCATTGGGATTTTGTTATATATTAATATATCTCGATCTCAATAAAGATATTGCCCTGTAAATGCGCACACGTAAATGCGCTCATGCGCTCGCGCGCCCACGTAGGAGGATTACGAGATCTCCTGTTTGAAACATTTCGAGTCAGATTTGGAAGAAAGCAGGTTAGATTTTTTTTTTTTAAATGTATAGTGTGTGTGTGTGTATAGATATGTATATAGATATATACAGCTCAACCCCGTTATAGCGCTATCCGCTACAAAGCGAATCCGCTTATAACGCGTTCTGAGCGTGGCTCCCGAGATTTAAAAACATCCATGTTGCCACGCGAGGACTTACCAGCATCTAGATCTCTCTCCCCTTTGCTGTCGGCTCTCTCCTCATTTCATAGGGCTGTGTCCACGTGCTCTCCTCTCTGCAGCAGTTAGCTGCGCGGCGTCACTTGACACAACACACATTTTTTTTTTAAACATTCAATTCAATGCTTTATTGCTAACGGACACAGACACACACCTACACCACGTGGGAATTGAAGAGTAACATTTATGGAAGTGCATTCTTGGGACTTAATGCAATAGTTTTGCATGGATACATTTTTACAAATTGCATACTGCACATTTCAACTCTATTGGCCTATCTTAGTTGTGTGTGTAAATATAGAGGGGGAGAGCATTCCTACACTGAGGTTCTGGTGTAGAAATTCATGAATTCGTCCTGGCTTGTGAAATATGCAGCATATCCAAAGTAGGTTGTCCCTTTAAATTGCCAGCTTTCATAAAATGTGTAATTTATTAGCCTGTGCTTCCGAATCATTGTATGTAATAGGTAGAATAATGTCTGATTCTGGATATATCAAAGGACTTGACATTTAATAATTGTCCTGCTACCATTTGATCTATGATTTGCCTTCCTAACCGGATCAAAATATTTCAAATAAGCAGCAGGCCACCGGTTTATATTCACAAATACAAAACCTAGAGACATACAGGTATTTGAATACTCCCAAGATAAAGGCATTAACTGAGTTTTTGTTACCTAATGAGTTTTAGGTGTAAAGAAGCTAAACGTTAACAGTCAGACTGTAAGTTGCATGCATACTTTGAATATTTTACTAGTCTACATTAAAATTAGAGACAGAGCCCAGTGGTAGATACTGCAGACTATCTCATGACAGTCTTATCTACAATGAAGAAGAAACAGGTGCACTCGCTATTACGGTGTAGAACATCCACGGGTCTCTGAATGCCCCAAATTGATGATGTACAGCAGATACTAAAATAAAGAAAACATGGCACTCCAGTGGATTTGGTGAAAATAATACAGGGAGCGACGTTGCGGTCCTAGCGAGGGCAAAGCTTGATAACGGTCCACGCTAAGACCGAAACGTTGATCCCTGTATTATTTTCAAAACTAAAATTGTATTTTGACATAGTTCACTTGAGTGCCGTGTTCTTTATTTTCGTATCTGCCCTATCTACGAGCCGGTTTACGGGTTAAAACAAAACAAAATCATGTTTCTAAACCTTTATTTACCTCATGGTAAAATTCAATGAGAGAATGTGGGTTTTTTTTTTTAGAGAGAATCGCCATTTCATGATTGCTGGATTTTGTTACATGCTATTGCCTCCAAAAGGGATCATGTTTTCTGGTTTTGGAGAATTATTGATGCAAAACCCTATTTTGAAGGTCCTCTTATGGAATTTCTGAATTGGCTTATAACTCAAACTTGGTTAGTGCAACATTGGCATGAACTAAACAAGAAAAAGAAACCTAGTATGGGCACTCTTGCACCTCCTGGATGATTAATAAATAAATTAAAATTAACTTTATTAGTATCCAATTAAAATGAGTGTTAAAACGATGATTAAACGCATAAGTGATCCTAATATATGAACATTACGGTAAGTGTTCTGGATCAAAGATAAGCCACCGAAGTAGGATAGCATCAATGTATGAACCTATTGGTAGCAATGATGTGGATCAAAATATTCACTGCCCTTTAATGAGAGCAAGAACTGTAGTGTTTAGCTAAATAATCACTGTTGCTGGGGTGATGCCTTATATGAGCAACCCCACAGATCATCAGGCAGTGTTTTTGCCAATAGTGATGTCATACCCTTGCCTGGTCTGCCACATTGATCTAATAAGCTATGCAGAGAGCCTGATGCTTTAATAGTGTATCAAAAGGAGCACCACAGTGTAGTGAGAGAACCAGTAGCTCAAATGTGTGTAATTGTGGTAACGTCAATAGGTCAAGGTAGCAAACACAATGTAAGCACACACTGCTGGGTGGTGTAGGGATTCTGGCACCAGTGTAGTGTAAGCAGGCTAGCAAGTAGACTCTGTATGAGTCTATTCGTAACCCTGCAAAGTCTGGTGGCTGATGAGCGAGGATTCCTTCTCCCCTGTATGCCAGGTGCCTCTGGTGGGCTTTAGAGGAGCCTCATACCCTCGGGAACATCGGGTTAGCACCACCCAATTTTAAATATTTTCGCACATTTACCCTATACCTCCATGTGTGTATTCCCTATTATATGCCAATAAACGTTTTTTGTTTTACGTCTTTTGGCACTTTAGGCTACTAGCTTGGGTTTATATGTTGTCCACCTATTGCTGTCCCCATAGAGTGCAATTGTGGGTTTCTTCTCTAGCCAGGATTCTTATCCTGACTAGTTTTTTTGTGCTAAAGTCTGGTGGCTATCAGAGTAGCAGAGGGGCTGGTATTGAACAACCTAGTACGCCCCGTTGATCACAGCAAAGATAACCAGAGCACGTGGAGACAAGTCTGCAATATAGGGATAAGTACCCTCTACGTCTCAGGAGGTGCTTTGGTCCATCAACCGCTGTTTAAAACTAGTAGCCAACGTTTAACCAAACTCTAGATTAAATAAATATATAACTAAAAACCTGCTGATGTCGGCAGAGACCTGAATATACATTCATATCTACATAAAGGTCCATATGTATTAAATAAAGTGTGTGTGTGTGTGTGTGTGTGTGTGTGTGTGTGTGTGTGTGTGTGTGTGTGTGTGTGTGTGTGTGTGTGTGTGTGTGTGTGTGTCCAATTTCAATACCTGATGGTTATTCTTGGGGTCTTATTGGAATGTATTAATTGAATGAGGTCAGTAAGTTCAGGATGTTTGTTTCTCTTCTCCTTCCCCCATGTAGTACAGATGCAGACATGAAGCAGGAGACTTCATTTATTTTCATTCCGTAAAATTGTAATCAATTAAGTGTAAAATGCTTGTTTATCTCCTTATTGCAGGAGGGGCCAGCAACGCATTACTTGGCAAAGAGCTTGAGAAATGTGTTGCATCATTTTGTATTGTTCATTGAGTCTTCATTATGACAATACTTTCCATTCATCTCTAGAACCAAAGGGCTTATTTTCTGATGAGCTTTTAACGTTGGGCTAGTCACTAGGGAATTAGCGAAATAAACATATATTAACGCAACACAGAACATCACATACTTTTTAACTAGAGTTTTTGATTACTACTACCATAATCATGACTCTTCTCTCCTAAGTGCTCAGAAATCAGAGGGCCAAGTTGCTGTCCCCAAATCACAGTAACTGATATTTAAGAACACATACAGTATACCCAACATCTATCTAAAAAAAAATTAAAATCCATACTATTCTTATTCATTAATTATTAGGTTTAACATTGAATAAGTTACCTACCTGCATTGGCAGGAATATGTCCGGCATCTACATTAATTAAATATTGGAGGTGGGCTGTCGCTCAGGATTGCCTACCGGGGGGAGGAGGAGAGCGGAGACTTACCCAAGAGCTTCCCTGTCATCCCTCTATTTTCACAGCCAATAAGGCCTGCCCTGCACTGATTTGCAATGTGTTGCAGGCTGAGCTGCCATCAGAGGAGTAAGTAGTTTAACATTTGTTGATTTTACATCTTTTAAAATCAAGATTCGAAAAAATGGAATCTGAAGTACTATAGCATTGGTTTTACAGATTTTCTTCTCCTTCTGATTTGGTTTTCCGACATCCAGGAGGTTTGACTAAGCCTGATGACAATGCTAAAGTGGAGCAAACAAGATTGACAATAGCCATCCATTTGACACTCCTTGTTTTCCATTCTTTCACAAATGATTAAGAAATATCATGCCAGAATACGTATTTTTGTTAAACGCCGGTCCTCAAGACTAACCCAATGTAACTTACGTCTGCCATTAGTACACCTTAACCCTGCATGAAATGTTACTGTACTCCTCTACTTCCAATTAGAAGACTCTCTTCACCTTCACGTAGTCTGTTTTTGTGTCAGTACGGCGGTATACACAGGAGCTAATGTTATGTACTTCCATCCCTCTGATCTTACAATGACAAAATACATTTTCTTATAGCTTACTTGGCATTTCTGCTCTTCAGTTTCTATTTGTTGTACAATTTGTTTATTTGGTCTAATTAATTTGATCAGTTTTGACAGTACCAAGTAACTAACGTTTGTATAAAACAATGAGAAATAATGGTAAGACCATCTGGCTCATGTCTAGAAACACTTAGGAGGGTAATGAGATGTTAAATTCCTATCCCCTTCCCCAACATAAATGAGTTGCAAATATTTATATGTCCTGTCATGCTAAATGTATTGATGACTGTTTAAGGAAAACACTGAAGTGTTGTAAATTGACTAAAGAAAAGAAAACAAAAGAAAGCGCACAGAAACTAATTCAATAAAAAAAATGTAGTACTTTATGTAAAAAATAACGAGCAACAAACTTACAATAAAAACCGTTCAGATATCCCAAACAATGTCTCGGGTGTAAACTTCAGCATGTGTCCTAATTGTTGGTAAACGGTTAGTCCCACACACAAGGGGGAGGGGTGGCGTCAGCAATCTACCTCTACGCGTCTCGCTTTGATTTAACGCTTCATCTGTGGGTGAGTTAGTACTCCTGGAGGGGGTGTACTAACTCACCCCCTGATGAAGCATTAAATCAACGTAGAGTTGGCGTTCAGTGACGCACGACGCTGGAGACCAGGACGACGGATACAGGCATCCTGCACTCCCTAAGGAAGATGCCGTGCTCAGCTGTCTGCGACTTGCGGATTCTGGCTGTTCCGGCTTTTCACCAGGACGCTAGCTCAGTTTTGATTGCTGCCCCACCCCCCCCCCCTTCTCCACCCCCCCTTCTGTGTGGGATACCCGTTTACCAACAATTGGGACACATGCTGAAGTATACACCTGAGACCTGGTTTGAGTGATCTGAACGTTTTTTATTGTATGTTTGTTACTTGTTGTTTTTTTACATAAAGTACCATATTTTTGTATTGAATTTTAGTTTCTCTGCGCTTTTTCTTTAGTTCTTTAACCTTGACCCTGTTCATCGCGGGAGAAGCAATAAGCTGCAGGAGAGACACTAAGAGACCAAGTAGTCAGTGCGCACCTATTACCAACCGTGTTGTACATTGAAACTTTAATCTTTTGTTTTACTCTCTTAACAAAATGGATATGGTCTCTTAGTTGGTTTATTTTAAACAGCCTCCCAAATAGAAACACATTTCTAGTAGGACCTCTGGAGGCAGATTATTTAAGGCGAGAGATCTTAAAATCGCTGCCCTGCTCCATTTCTTTCTTATATTAACATATCTCTATTCCAGATTGTGCCGTGTAAAATACAGAGCGGTAACATTTTCTAATTTTCATTTTAACTAATTTTGCATGCTCTAAACATTATTTTGAAAGGAAAAATATTGAGAGGCGGCAATCCTTCTAATAGGACCCGAGTGTAAGTTGTAACAACATGGTGATCTGGAACGACTTCATCTGTGTAATTACATTTTCCCCAAGAATAATAATTTATTTTACTACTTTAAAATTTCTCAATTATGTAAATTCGCTGGACACATGCAATCAAAACTTTGCAAAACAAAAATTGGATTAAAAAAAAAAGAGAACAAAATGTTGAAACTCAAACAAATGTGAAATATCAACAAATGGCAAAACTGCAGGTGTGCTACAAAGAGTGCAGCCTGATAGTCCAAGTGGTATAGACTGTCTTATATACATCAGTCAAAAAGACAAACTCTGTATATGAAGATGAAAAAATAAAACCCATCCTTTTTAGTCTTTTCTTCTGTCACTTTCACTTATTTCTGTATCGCTATTCGCTATCTACTATATATTTGTGAAAGCACTGTATGTTTGTCTGCATGGCCTGTGTCCCTAGGGGAAATCTCATTGGTCCCTTGGGCCGCCCGCCCCCGCACCTCTCATTGGCCTGAGGCGGAGTGACGGGCCAAAACACAGGCCACACACACACACACACACAAACACCACCACACCTCTCTCTCCTCTTCCCTCCCCCCCCCCAGTCAGCGGGGGAGCTCTCCCCTCACCCGGCGCTCTCCCTCACCCCCCCCCCCCCACACACAGAGCACGCGGCTCTCCCCTCACCGGCGCTCTCCCTCATCCCCCCCCCCCACACACACACACAGAGCACGCGGCTCTCCCCTCACACGGCGCTCTCCCTCCCCCCCCCCCACAGAGCACGCGGCTCTCCCCTCACACAGGCCTCTCCTCCGGCTGTCTCCGCCTCTCCCCGCGAGAGGCCCAGCACCTCCTCACCGGAGCGTCTCAGCCTCTCCGCGGAGGAGCCGGAGCAGGGCGGCCGGTATCCGGGGGAAGAGGAGCGCGGCCGTGTGCAAGGTGAGTACACGCAGGGGAATGGCTTATTTAACGCATCCCTGACTCCCTTTGCCCCCCTGCCCTCCCTGCCCCTTGCCCCCCTCTACCCTGCCCTCCCTCCCCTTTGCCCCCCCTGCCCTCCCTCCCAATGCCCTTTGCCCCCTCCCCTCCCTCTCAATGCCCTTTGCCCCCTCCCCTTTGACCCCTGCCCTTTGACCCTTACCCTCCCTCCCCTGCGCCCCCTGCCCTCCCTGCCCTTTGCCCCCCTGCCCTTTGCCCCCCTGCCCTTTGCCCCTCTGCCCTTTGCCACCCAGCCCTTTGCTCTCTTGCCCCCTGCCCTCTTGCCCCCTCCCTGCCCTCTTGCCCCTCCCTGTCCTTAGCCCCCCTGCCCCTCCCTGACCCTTTGCCCCCCCGTCCCTTTGCCCCCCGTCCCTTTGCCCCCCTGCCCTTTGCCCCGCTGCCCTTTGCTCTCCCGCCCTTCCACGCCCCTTGGCCCCCCACCCTTCCACGCCCCTCCCCCCCACCCTTCCACTCCTTAGCCCCCCCACCCCTCCCTGCCCCTTTGCCCTCCTGCCCCTTTGCCCCCCTGCCCTTTGCTCTCCCGCCCTTCCACGCCCCTCCCCCCCCGCCCCTCCCCCCCCCCCCGCCCTTCCACTCCATGCCCCCTGCCCTTCCACGCCCGGGCAACGCCGGGTATACCAGCTAGTAGAGAATAGTATTCTTCACTAACTATATCTATCTCTCTATCATATAGGTAGCTATATCTATATATCATCTTAAGCCATTGTCAATCCACTGCTGGGTGATGACCTTCCCAATGATC
This sequence comes from Ascaphus truei, assembly GCF_040206685.1. Taxonomy (NCBI): domain Eukaryota; kingdom Metazoa; phylum Chordata; class Amphibia; order Anura; family Ascaphidae; genus Ascaphus; species Ascaphus truei. The sequence continues at coordinate 375,023,350 of NC_134485.1, forward strand.
TTCCAATTACTGCGGTTGCAAGCCTCTTCTCCCCCCCGTTGCTCCAATACATTTTCTGATTTCATCCGCCCAACTTAGTTTTAGTCATCATCTTGGTCTTTTAATCTCTTAGAATCCAGTTGAGTATCATCTTTGTCCATTGATGGCTTTTTCTTCTTGTGATATGTCCGGCCCACTGACATTTGAATTTCTTCACCCTTGTGATGATATCACAAACTTTTGTTTGCTCTCAAATCCATTTATTCTTTTTCCTGTTTCTTTGGGTAATACCCAGAAAACATCTCTCCATAATTCTTTGTGTTGTCTGCAGCTTCTGAGTTATCTTCTCCCTTGGTTTCAGATTCATACATGCGTTTCACATCCATTTGGGAGCACGGGCAGATTACACTAGTCGAAAACTTTCTTCTTGAGGCACAGTGCAAGGTTCTATTGAACTATTTTCTTGTTTATTCTAAATGCACTCCATCCCATCTTCTCCTTTTGACTCAATTCAAAAGCTTCTCATCCATTGCTCCTTGCTGGCTATGTTAGACATAGCCTTTGACTTCTAGTTTTATTCCATTTATTTCGATCTTTGCGGAGTTGACAAATTTGTCGAACATCACCGATTTCATATAGAGGCCCACTTTCTTACTTTAAAGAGGTCTCCTATTTATTACTGGAAGTCTTTTGGACTTGTGGCAAAAATAACGGTCATCTGCAAATTGTACGTGTCAAGTATTCATCGTTGGTTTTGATTACTTTTTCTTCCAATTAAATGTCTTCAAAAATGTTTCAAGTGTTGCTGGGATATGCTTTGGTGACATGGTGTTTCTCCCTGTCACACTCACTTGCTGATCATTATCTTGTTTGTACTGTATCTTCATGTAATCTAATGGTTGATATGGTATTTTCGGAAATGTTCTTTTATAATGTAAACATTAAACGTTGTCTTCTTAATGCATTTGGAACCGAAGATGTAGACCTACAGTAATAAATGACTTTTTTCTTCTTTTTTTTACGCTATGAATCCTAAACGGAGTGGTAGGTCGTATTCATTCGTTTGGAAAATCACTTCTTGTATGACTTGGATGTGGTCCATTCTGTTGTATCCACTGCGAAATCCCACTTGTTCTCTAGGCTGGACAAAGTCTAGGTTCTGTTACAGCCAATTAGTGAGTATCTTGGTAAAAATCTGGAAAGTAACTGGAAGTAGACTGATTGGTCGGTAGTTCTTTAGGTCTTCTCTGTCGCCATCCTTGTGAATGAGAAAAACTATGGCATTGCTCCACTGTTCTGGAATTTTGTTTAATCGGCATGTAAAGTGTTTTGCAAGGATTTTCTCTACTTCCCCAGTTTCTCTCAAGATTTCAGTTGTAAATCAATCTTCCCTGAGAGCCTTTTCATTGTTAATGGATTTTGTTGCTTTTGCAACTTCTTCTGGAAGGACACATAGTTTCTTCTCAGTCTTCCTCTGCTGGATTATGCCCTATGTTATCTCTCCTATTTCTATAATTTCATGTAGAAGTCTTCAACTCTATTTTAAATGCAGTCGTCTTTAACCTTTTGTTATCTTCAATAGTTTTCTTCATTTCACAGTTAAATGTTCTTATCTTTAGTTATACGTTTGCAAACCGTCTTGCACAGCTCTGCATATTCAATTCTTGATCTTGCTCCTTGGGAATGCTTTATTTCTTGTCTCCTCAATTGCTTTGTCTGTTATTTTCATATCCTGTTTTGTGTTAGTGATTCATCCAGTTTTTTCTGTGCTATCAACTTCATTCTTCATAAGTAGCTCATTGTTTGTTAAAATGTCCCTTGCTTTTCGAGCAAGCTGAAGCAATTTTGGCGTTTTAGTTGAAATTCTCTGCTATTTTTTTAGGTTATTGATGTTGTCTTCTTTTTAATGTGTTTTCTTCTTGCCATCTTCAACGATTGGTTTACTGCAAATTACATCTGAATGTGATCACGCCTTGAGTCAAACCAATAAATGTGTGCAGTCTTCAATCACGTGTTCCTTGTTAGCTTGGATGTAGTCCATTTAATTGTTGGTTCCATTGGATCTATTCTATGTCCATTTTGTCCTTGGGTCCTTCAAGAATGAATGCATAATGCGGTGGAAGTTTTCACATTCTGCAAGTGCTACCAATATGTCCCCATGTTCATTCCTGTTACCATACCCATACCTAATAACTGATGCTTCATCTTTGTACTGGGCACCAATTTTTGCATTGGAATCTCCCATAACATCCTTGAGTTAACCATTGCCTATAAGTTGGTTGATTTCATGGTAGAAGTCTTCCTCTTCATGGTCTGTGTCACTTGATTTGGGGACATACACTTGGATTATTTGAAGCCTATATCTCTTTGTCAACTGAATGATTCTGGCTGCTCTTTCATCAGGTGAGCTTTCATACACCACTGTTGTTTATCTCTTGTTAACGAGGGAGCCTACTCCAATGATTCTTCAATTTTCAGTACCTCTAAGATAGTGTATACTTTTTTTTTTGTTTTGTTTTTTGGTAACTTACTTTTTATTTGAGTTTTTAGAAAAACAAAGGATAGGGAATACAAAAATAAAATAGTGGGGGGGCGGGGAAGGTACCACAATTTTAACACAGATATAAAATATAACAATGCTAAGTGACCACATCTTCACACATTACTCAGAATAACCAACTCTCTGAGAGAGAATACAACCCTCAATCCACATTGACTCAGAGATTCACATATTCCCCCTAGAGCAGGGGTGTGCGCCGGGAGATTTTTGGGGGGGGGGGGTGGCGCTGCGGTTGCAGGGGCCCCACGCTCTTCCCCAAGGCATTTAAATTAAATGCCAGGGGGATCGCGTGAGGCGTATGAAATTCTCTACTTACCATGATTCAGACACTCTGACGTGTCGCCATGGCAATGCAGCATCAAATGACGCAGCGAGGTCATGAGATGTCACACATGAAATTAAGCTGCATGTCACGTGACCCCGCTGCGTCATTAGACGCAGCTCCACGGTAGGGTGGGAGGGAACGCGAGCACCGAGGCAGGCAAGACAGGGGGGCGCAGCAGCAAAAGTTTGCACTCCCCTGCGCTAGAGTACCAGGGATCCCATACTTTTTGAAATTTTCTTGCGTTATGTCTCACATAGGCTGTTAATCTTTCCATAGATTAAATGAGGTGCATTCTCGAGATAATCTCTCTCCTGGAGAGAGGTTGGGACTTTTTCCAGGCCCCTGCGATTGCAAGTCTCTCTGCGGTCAGAATGTGTAATAATACAGTGGCGGCCGTTTCAACGCGATTTCTAAAACCGCGGGCAGATGCGGCATGTTCCGGCCGTTTTAGGCGCCGCAGGCGGTTTCATTGTTTAGCGCTGTCTAGCCATGAATGCGGCTGAACGCGGCAAAGTGCGTGACATACGGAAAACATCCCCGAAAAAATTCGGGGATGTAGGAGGATAAAAGGGGCCGCAACAGTACTTTAGATATATCTTGGTTTAAATTAAATTATCTAGAGGCTTTCCCAGGACCATTTTATAAGCGGGTCTAAGTGGATCCTTATCCCAATTATTTCTCGGAACAGATTCTGCACTATTCCCCATAATCTCTGTATTTCGGGGCAAAACCACTAGATATGGGCTTTATCCCCGACACCACTGCAACCTCTCCAGCAAAGATTCGTGGCCCCTGGATAAATATGCCTCAACCTCTGAGGAGTCAGATACCACCTGAAAATAACTTTATAGATATTCTCTTTAGATATTGTGTATAATGACGTATTCGTTGCATTGACCCAAATATCTTGTCAATCTTCCCATGAAATCTCTGCCTGAAAATCGTGGGCCCATTTATCCAAATAACGGTGGGTGCAGGGGGGCGTTAAATTCCAGAGAAATAAAAACTTGGTACAATGTTGATGAGACGCACCCGGAGACAACTGCCTAAGATAATGGGAAACTTGTAAAAATCTGAACATCTCCGCAAACGTGAAATAATATTTCTGACAAAAATTGCTGAAGTTTAACAATTTACCATTCAATAGCATATCCCCCACATCTCTAATATTTGTAGCCTTCCATAAATCAAAAGTACCAGTAAACCAACCTGGACCAAAGTCAGCATTGTCAAAAATAGGGGTACATCTCGAGGGAGCTGAAAATAATTGATAATGAGTTTTAACCCTTATAGAAACAACAGAGGGATAGGGAGTGATCACAGGACCATACCAATTGAATAATGTAATCAAATATATAGGTGAGGTAATCAAAAAGATGGGTGCAAACTGTGAACTGAAAAGTGAATCAGAAAAGGGGGAAGGGAAACACAAAAATGAATGTGCACCCTAAAAGAATTCACTTATATGCACACCAAACTAGTGTAAAAATTAACTTTTAATAAATTCCTTAAAACATATATTACCAAAGTAATGTGTAATGTGAATTAAAAATATATTAAATCAGAATTATCTGGCATCCATGTCTTTAATTATTGTGTCGTGCTGTCCCAGATGTCCACTTAATATTGGTGGGATACAAAAGACAAAGGATGCTAGGAGTCAGGGTGTTAACCCCTCTGGAGCAACGATGAGACCCAGTAGTGAGAGTATATAGTTGTTCACAAGTGAGTGGCCAAATAATTAATTACGCTTCCTTTCTAGATGGACCAGCACTGCACACTGCAATAAAGGCTTAGTGTGTTAAGGTACAGGTGCCTGGATAATAAAGCTAGCACGTACAGTGTAAGGGATGTAACAGACTCTGCAACATACACCCGCCAGACACAGCAGTGCTGGGGTGAATAGCAAACAATAGATATGTTTTTTACCTGTGAAGAGAAGAAAAAAAGATAATCAGTAAATCAATAATCTTCTAACTCCCTGTTAAACTCGACCATGCCACTTAAAACTGGGCCACTTTGAATCTTGGGCTGCTTATTCCGTAAATCCCTTATATATTTTATCGGAACAGCGACCGATAGTGTCTGAAAACAATAAAGCCGTTTCGGGGGAACATCTTAACTGATCTAATACGGCCCATCCAGGGGATTTGGTGACCATTCCATAATAAAAGATCCCGTTTAAGTCTTGTGAAAAGCTCTGGGTAGTTATATTTGTAAAGAGATTGGTAGTTTTTTGTGAGAAAGATCCTAAATATTTCAATTTTACAGTATTCCAATGATAATTGAAGTTTAATTTGATTATTTTTTACATGTGTGTATGTATATATATATATATATATATATATATATATATATATATATATATATATATATACACATACATATATATATATATATACATACAGTGTTCGACAAACCTATACATTTGCTCGCCCCGAGCGAGTGGATTTAACCCCCGGGCGAGTAAATATTGGCCCAAGCAGCACACGTTTGGTACTAGGTGGCGAGTAGATTTTTTGGTGATTTGTCAACCACTGTGTGTGTGTGTGTGTGTATATATATATATATATATATATATATATATATATATATATATATATATATATATATATATATATATATATATATATATATATATATATATATATATATATATATATATATATATATATATATTTAGTGTGAACATCTATAAGATAAAGGAGACTTTTGGTTTACATCCTTTGATCAAATCATACATACATACATACATACATACGCATATGCATATGCATGCAGCTGGCGAAGAGATTGTCCATACAAAAGTGAAAAACAGAAAGTGAATCCTGCGCTTCTCCCTTTGGGATAACAATAAATAGGGATATATATATATATCCCTATTTATTGTATTTATATATATATATATATATATATCCCTATTTATTGTATTTATATATATATATATATATATATATATATATATATATATCCCTATTTATTGTATTTATATATATATATCCATATTTATTGTGTATGTGTATATATATATATATATATATATATATATATATATATATATCCCTATTTATTGTATTTATATATATATATCCCTATTTATTGTATTTATATATATATATATATATATATATATATATATCCCTATTTATTGTATTTATATATATATATATATATACATATATCCCTATTTATTGTATTTATATATATATATCCATATTTATTGTGTATGTGTATATATATATATATATATATATATATCCCTATTTATTGTATTTATATATATATAATCCCTATTTATTGTATTTATATATATATAATCCCTATTTATTGTATTTATATATATATATATATCCCTATTTATTGTTATCCCAAAGGGAGAAGCGCAGGGTTCACTTTCTGTTTTTCACTTTTGTATGGCCAATCTCTTCGCCAGCTACATGCTCCTTACCTGGAGAAGCGCGGTGAATATATATTTGTTTTACATTGATGGTTGTTTTAAGCCAATCACACTGCAAATGACCATGAATAAAAATGGCTTTTCAAACCCTGTATGTCAAGCTATTTAGATTACCATAGCTTTTGTTTTTTTTTGTAACCTGCCTCATGCTTCCCAATGCGCACACATACACTTATGTGGAGCTTCAAGAAATTTTTTTTGCAGTTTGAGATACCATATACTGTATGAAGCAAACAGATCAGAGGACTACATGTGCTGCTCTCACATATGCCAGAGGCTGCATGTTTTTGTTCTTTGGTTACAAGCAGAGTGTAGTATTTTAATACAAAATAAACACCATTGCATTACTTATATTAAAAATATGCCGTCCCAATTTTGCATCTACCTTTGCCCACAGGATTTTCACCCCTGCCGCCTGTTACATACGCAAGATTTCCTCTTTGTGATAGTGTATTAAAAAAATAACAAAAATGTTTATTGACAAACTTTAAAGGCCTAATCATTTTTCTCCATCCCTTAGGTGCAACCTAATAAAGCTATGAGTTTGGCTCCAGAAGCTTATCATTTTTGTAAGTGTGTTACAGGTATATCACAAATAGAGTTGTTGATACATTTTCATTCGTATTTATCAGGTGAAGACCCTTGGCGAACAGGCTACGGAGAGCACAGCCCAAGAAGCAAAAAACTGGAACCAGACCAAAGTGCCAGCAATAAAAGGTAGGTTTATTCTTTACCAGGAATCATCCACAATATAGGAGTTCTACACGGACAGTCCTCTTACGCGTTTCGCACACCAGTCGCTTTATCAAAGAGTAACTAACCTTTAAAGAAGGTATACTATATATGTGTTAGGGAAGTACCCGCCACACCTCCGTAGTAACTCCCAAGCCAATGAGAATCACCAGCAGCCAAAACCCAGGTGATCTCAATTAGTCAAAAGACCACAGACAGAGAAGCGGACACTCTCCCAACACACAATAGACACATAAGATTACAAAAAAAAGTTTTAATTAAAAAATAATAACCACTAAATAACTATAAGTATTTAAACTCAAAATTATAATGGGGAATAATAAGGAAAAGAAAATATAATAAAAACAAAACAATACAAAACACCAATGCTGCAAGATATTAGTTGACTCGATAACACATATCAAAAGTATATCCTAAACAGTAAATATGACATAGATAATCAAATTAATCCAATTGGATGGATATATATAAGCTAAAAAGAACACCAAAATATATATACTAATAATATAAGACAATAAGCCTAAGAAAAAAACTTATTAACCCAATATACAAATACACAAATAAGGAAAAAAGAAAAGAAAAAAACGGAATCATAATGGAAAAACTGGCAGTCAGCCTATAATGTTCAACTTGTATATAATATCTGAATAGAAAACACAATAATAAAGCTCAGAAATACATATTTAAGAAATTATTTAAAGCATTCCTTTTTAAATCTAATCTAAAAAAGATTCTTAAAAAAACTCATAAAAAATGATGAAGCTCCCAGTCTATATTAATGCCATCTGGAGTCAGAGTTTTAAGGGAAAAGATCCAAAACATTTCTCTGCGATTTAACTGAGCAATTTTATCACCCCCTCTGATATGTGGGGGACATGCTCTAGTGCTGAAAATGAGAACGTTTTGAGATCCCCTAAAGTGAATCCTGCGCTTCTCCCTTTGGGATAACAATAAATAGGGATATCACCTCCTATGATCTGGTCCAGTGCGTAGAAATGGGATATCTAAGATCCTTGTAACGAATAGGTCTGAGATGCCCCCTAATACGAGACCTGAGTGATCTAATGGTACGTCCCACATAACCCTTTCCACATGCACAACGAATTAGATACACAGCAAAGGATGTATTGAAGTTAAGAAAGACTGGATTTTGAATGATTTCTTTATATTGGTACATTTGACCAATTTAATTTTTCATATATGAGCATACAGAGCATGTTCCACATCTATATCTCCCTTTTGGAATATTACATTTATTCATATTTTTCTTTGAGTCAAAAAGACTTGGTGAAAGATATGAACCCAATGTTTTGGCTTTAGTGAACACAAATCTTTGACTCTTTGATACCAAAGGTTTTGGTTCATTGTCCAATTTTAGGACTTTGGGTGACTTCATTGTATACTATCATCAATCACAAACATGGTATTCAAGTGGTGCAATACTTTTTGGGGACTTATAATATCTCACCAGCACAGAGCACTTTTCTCTTAGAAGCCATTCACTTTTTACTCACACACAATTATTTTTTTGTTTGATCACTTTTTTTTTATTTACAGACACGTGGCACAGCTATGGGCACGTCCTTCGCACCATCCTATGCGAATTTATTTATGGGGTGGTGGGAATATTTACACATTTATGGGATCACAAATACATTTAGAAAACAGATTATTTTTTATAGGAGATATATTCACAATCTCATCCTCATCTGGGATGGAGATGAGAAGTCTTTAATATCCTTCATTAACACTTTAAACAATAATGTTTATAATATACATTTCACTTATTCCTTTCATCACAATCATTTATTTTTATTTATTTATAAAATGTTTTACCAGGAAGTAATACATTGAGAGTTACCTCTCGTTTTCAAGTATGTCCTGGGCATAGTTAATATGACAAATAATACATGGTTACAAATACAGTTGCATAAATGAACAGGGTATACATTGTATACAATACATTGCATGCACAGTTAGTGAAGATGAATATTATAGGCATATATAACAGTTACAGACCAGATTAAAATGTGAGACCTCCTTAGTTTTGAAAGAACTTAAACTGGTGGTGGATGTGAGAGTCTCCGGTAGGTTGTTCCAGTTTTGGGGTGCACGGTAAGAGAAGGAGGAGCGGCCGGATACTTTGTTGAGCCTTGGGACCATGAACAGTCTTTTGGAGTCAGATCTCAGATGATAGGTGCTGCATGTGGTAGGGGTGAGGAGCTTGTTCAGATAAGTGGGTAGTTTGCACAGAAAGTATTTGAAGGCAAGACAGGAAAGGTGAACTTTGCGCCTAGACTCGAGTGATGACCAATCTAGTTCTTTGAGCATTTCGCAGTGATGTGTGTTGTAGTTGCATTGGAGAACGAAACGACAAATTGAATTGTAGAGGGTGTCAAGTTTGCCAAAGTGGGTTTGGGGTGCCGAGCCATATACTATGTCTCCATAGTCGATAATTGGCATTAGCATCTGCTGTGCAATACGCTTTCTGACCAGCAGGCTTAGGGAGGATTTGTTCCTGTAAAGTACACCTAGTTTGGCATAGGTTTTGGATGTCAGGGTATCAATGTGCATTCCGAATGTTACGTGGGAGTCAAACCATATGCCCAGGTATTTAAAACTAGTAACTAGTTAGGGTGGTGTTAGCGTTGGTTCTGATCTGGAGCTCAGTCACTGGAAGCTTTAAAAATTTAGTCTTGGTCCCAAATACCATTGTTACAGTCTTGTCGGTGTTTAAAAACAGTTTGTTTTGGGAAATCCAGTTTTCGAGTCTCAAAGTCAGACTGGTGTATGTGTTCAAGGTCAGAGAGGCTATGGCTGTGTGCATATAGGATTGTGTCATCTGCATACATGTGTATTGAGGCTTCCTTACAAGCTGTGGGAAGATCATTGATGAACACTGAGAAGAGTAGGGGCCCCAGAACAGAGCCTTGCGGGACGCCACAGGTGATATCCAAGGGGTTGGAGTTAGAGCCTGAGATGGACACATGTTGGGATCTACCTGATAGGTAGGACTGAAACCAGTTTAAAGCATGCTTCCCTATTCCAGAGCTCTGGAGTTTGGTAAGCAGGATAGCATGATCAACAGTATCAAAAGCGTTTGCAAAATCTAGGAATATTGCACCAGTGAGTTGTCCCCGTTCCATTCCATACTGGATTTCATTGCAAACTTTTAGCAGGGTAGTTACCGTGGAGTGTTTGGTGCGAAACCCAGATTGGAATTGGCTAGGGAAATTTGTCTTGTTATAGTAATCGCTTAATTGGGAGTGGACACATTTTTCCATGACTTTGGATAGGATTGATTGGGAGAAGGGAGATTGGTCTGTAGTTTGAGACAATGTTTTTGTCCCCACTTTTGAAGATTGGGACAACTCTGGTAGTTTTCCAGGTCTTAGGGATATGGCCTGCAGAGTTGACTATGGAAGCAATTGGTTTGGCAATTGTTGGGGCACCAAGTATTAGGAACCTAGATTGTAGTAGGTCAGGTCCACATTGGCTGCTTAGTTTTAATTTGAGGAGCACTTGTGTAATCTCCTTCGGATACTGGGCCAAATTTAAAATTGTGGGCAGTGTTGGGAGGGGGTGGGGCTATATGGGTACTCCCAGGATGAGATTCAGGTTTGTGGTTTGGGTTGCGTTTCCCTAATAAGTTAGTAGCACACCCCACAAAGTAGTCATTGAATGCATTTGCAATGTCGGTGGGGTTTGTCAGGGTAATATCCCCTTTAGTGATATTACTTGGCTGTTGATGGTTAGAAGGCTGGAATATGTTGTTGATAACCTTCCAGAATTTAGCTGGGTTTGATGTATTTTGGTGGAGATTGTCAGAGTAATATTGTGCTTTTGCATGCCTTGTTTGCCTTGTGCACATGTTCCACAGGCATCTGTAGTGATTGAAATCCTTGGTAGTGCCAGTTGCTTTGTGGCTTTTCCACAAGGCATCCCTGAACTGGTAGAGTGCTATAAGGTCAGGTGTAACCCATGGAAGGTGGGCACCCCGTACCCTTATTCCACATAGTGGAGCATGGGTATCACAGAGTTTTAAGAACTCACATTCACTATCTTGATCTTTTATTATATATTGACACATTTAAATATCCAAATACATATATTCAGAAAAGTCAATGCCAGAAATACATATTTGAGAGCTGATAGTGGTCATCCACGAGCTCTCTTAAAAGGCATCTCAAAGGGCAAGTTTCTGAGACTAAAGAGATGGTGCTCAGATCAGCCATCATTTATTATTCAATCACCATTTATCACAATCACAAGAACTCACGTCCAGATTTATCTCTAGAGGTTATAAGAAGGAAGATCTACAAAAAGCATTTGATCAT
>NC_134485.1:375039760-375102260 GCF_040206685.1 Ascaphus truei
AACAAGAAATGGGAACCTTTTGCATTAAATCAATTGGAGAATGAAGATGGAATGGAGCACATTTGGAAGAAACCAGACAATATTTCAAGGGAACCTTCCAGGGTGCCTCAAGAGGAAAGTTTTCCACCATTGTATTCTGCCCGTGCTCCCGTATAGATGCGAAAATTCAGACTGCAAAGAAGTACGGAGCTGGGTATTACCTGTAGAGATAGGAAAACAATTGAATGGGTTTGAAGCCAAACAAAAGTCTGTGATCTAATCCCAAGGGTGAAGATATTAAAATGGCGCTAGACCAGACATATCACAAGAAGAAATGACCATCGTTGGATAAAGATGATACTCTACTGCAGTGGTTCCCAACCCAAGTCCTCAAGGACCAGCAATAGTGCAGATTTTAAGGATACCCCGGCTTGAGCACAGGTGGTTCAGTCACAATGATTGGGCCACCTGTGCTAATGAGAGGATTGCCTTAAAACCTGCACTGTTAGTGCAGGACTTGAGGACTGGAGTTGGGAACCACTGCTCTGCTGGATTCCAAGAGGGATTACAAGACCAAGACAATGACCAAAAGCAAGATGAAATCAGAAAACTTGTTGAAGCAACACAATAGAGAGGCTTGCAACCGCAGTAGGATCCTTGAGGAGACCTTCATCCAGCAGTGGCTCGACAAGGGACGATTATAGATATACACACACAGCACTATAAGTGTGCATGTGTATAGATATATATCTATATATATATATATTCCCCACCTAGCTTTTCTTTGAAAACAACATTCTAAAATGTATTATTGGACTCAAGGGTTCCGTTCATTCCCCTCTCTGCCTTAATGCGCTCCTGTTGAAAGCCTTATTGTGGGGAAGAACTCTTATGTTGGTTATTAAATGCCCACAGATGGCTGCTTTGCTATACTTTTCAATTTTAAAACATTACTTATTGTCAAAGTGCAACATATTCATTGTCAATAAGTTCAATGAGGGGTAGGCTCATTTCACCCACCTATACATAAAGAACGTATGCTCTTGGTTTTAACCAAGACATTTCTAAATGCCTCAGTGTCTGTGTTTTGCCATTTTAAAGGATTTAAAACAGTTGCAAATGCAATTATGGAATTTCTTTAGACAAGGTAATCAGCTAGGATTGATGGCATGTTGATAGAAAGGAGGCATCTTTAACTAATAATTTCAGTGGAATCAGTCACGCACTCTGGTTACCTTTAGCTACTTAGCACTAAGGACAGGCAGCAACATGACCTGCAGATGGCACATTATCATAACCCTTGGGCAACGCTTCAGAAATACTCTTTATTAAACTCCTGGAATGTCTTCATCATACTTTCCCTGGTTTGTTGCATCTTCTTGGTGTTTCAGATTATAATACAGGCTTCACTTAATTGCTCGTATTACCAGTAACTTAACCTTCAGCTCAAAGACACATTTTCTAATTGTCCATATCTAGCCTTTGGCTTTTTTTTTTGTTTTTTTCACGGGCAGTGTAGTGTGCCAGCTTTTTTTTAGTAAAATTGAGAGATCTTTCAGCACAGAGTACATTAAAGGTGCTTTGAGAACAAACGTTTTAAGAGCCCATGAGCAAGGTTCAAAATGACTGAGTGTTTTGTTTTTACACCTATTTTCAAAAGGGAAAAAAATAACTAAATTGCATTGGGCGAAATGGCATTTTAAGAATGTCGAAGCAATTCACAAATGTGATAAGCCATCTTAATTCTGTGTTCTTTCAGCATATTTTAATTATCTTCTCAGACATTTGATCAAATGGATACTAACAATGTATTTTGTAAAGTGACATTTTGTGTAAAGAAAGTGCAACTTTAACATACTTTCCTTACTTGCCAGCAGGACGTGTTCAGACCACTTTAGCAGTGATACTGTTTGTTTACTTCATCTTCCAAAAAAATATGATGCCAAAGTTTGCAATTTCACAGTTATGTTGCCATTTATTAACTTTTGTATCCCTTTCAACATCTGCACTGTCCCATGTTGTAAGTGCAGTCCTATCACTGTCCTGTTAAATGATATATTGTAACAATTACCTTGCTGCCGGCAAACAGAATAGCTCTTTAGAATGTTTCTTTGTTTATAAATGTATAAAGGAGTTAAATGCATTTATACACACAACACCTAAACAAAGCGTCGCAAACCACTTTTTGTGGCACCAAATTGGTGCATGTCAAACGCTATTTCAATTTCGCTTGTGTGCGCCTATGTACGAAGCTCAAATGATCTGCGCCCTCTGCGGCAAAATCGTTTATCATTGTGTTCTGGAGGACCTAAATGGACTGTGCTACGTGTAGATGTTAAGTGTGTGTACTCAAAAAGAATATATACAACTAAAGGTTAGACAGCTCATCTAAAAGGAGGAGAGTTTGTCAAATTAATTTAGTCATGTTGCGCAGGGCCAAGCACCCCCCAATGTCCAAAAAATTAACAGAAGAGGTGTGTGGGGTACATAGCGATGATCAATTGATGCAACATGAGTTTGATCACAGAAGTTGAAAGATGTCACTATAACAATAGTATAAGGACACGTTTAGCAATCTAACTAGATTGATTTAGTAGAGTAGCCACAATCAAAGTAGGTCTAAATGAGATATCAAGAGCGCCCGCATCCACCCGCGGGAACAGCATTGGACCTAAGGCCTTCCCAACCCCCCCCCCCTCCCTCCCCAAAGATAAAGTGTGTATGTGGGTGTACACGCGCACCTCCGATTAGCGAAGATTAGCACCTATGAAAATAGCAAAGATCAATTAGTTCAGGAGTGGCCAACTCCAGTCCTCAAGGGCCATCAACAGGTCAGCTTTTCAGGCTATCCCTGCTTCAGCACATGTGGCTCAATCCGTGACTCAGTCATTGCATGAGCCATCTGTGCTGAAACAGGGATATCCTTCAGACCTGGCCTACTGGTGGCCCTTGAGGGCTGGAGTTGGCCACTCCTGCACTAGTAGAGACTGTAGCTGTCATGATGCTGGGCATGACAATTCTAAAAGAATGGTACTGTATGTACCACTTTAAATGTGGCCATTGTTATATGTGCAACTTTACAGATACATCAGCACGGCAAAGTATTGCTAAAGAATACACTCTTAGACATTTTATTAACTGTCAAAGTAATTCTATTGTGTACTTGTTATGGTGCCCATGTGGCTTACATAGGTCGGGCTAACGTTGAGAACTACACGTGGGAATCTCTGCGCAAAAATAGGAATCTGGATTTTGCGATGGACAATAATTACCTGGAATTGCGTCATTCTAATTTTGCGGTTTATGGCAATAGATAAAGTTTCCTCTTTAAAGCGAGGAGGGGATAGATTAAAGATACTTTTACAAAAATAATCAAGATAGATGTCAAAATTAGATTGTGTTGTTTGTTTCTATAATTACAGGATGGTTAATTCAGCAGAACGGGCTGCATTGTTTTTTTTATTTTTTTATTTACAGTATTACAGGTTTGAAACAGGAGATCCCCGGAGCTGAACTGTGTTAATTTCAGCTGAGGGGGCCCTGCTTCCAGAGATCCTTACCTTCGTAGCGGGTGCCTGGGTGCAGTGATACTGGCACCGCTATGGAGGTACGTATCTCTGGTGCAGGGTGTCCCCGAAGCTGAAATGAATGGGGTTCAGTGGAGACCACCTCCTTCAATCCTATAAGCATTTTTTTTCCTATAAAACACAATTCAGCATGTAGTGCAGCTTTAATGAAGCTGTGCCTGTCTGTTTGGGTTACCGTGATGTTTAGTGGATGGATGTTCTTCACTAATTAATGATGCCCACAGTCTTTAAACGTCCTGTTGTAACATCCTCACTTGACATAGCTATTGTGAAACGTACGTCAGGAGCTATGCAAGTCTTGTCTGCAGCTCCTGTGATTTATTGCCTTTTCTTTTTTTACTTATTGTGATCATTCCAAGTCAATGGATTTAGACATTTGTGGAACATAAAAAATTGATGCTTTTACTACAGCAACTCATGTGACGTTCGTGTACATGGTGTAGACTATGTATGCAACAAATTATAATGTTGTGTATCTTTTCACTCTGCTTCCTCGTTATACAAAGAATAGATCTGGGTCTGTAGAGCATTGTCATACCTGAAAGGTTTTCTGTTTTACTATTACGGTTTGGTAGGGGTTCGAGTGTATTAGAAGTTGGCATTGGAGGTCAGCGGTGATAATAATTTATAATTATTTATGGCACTTTTATCTGAACAAGTTTAGATTGGTGGTGCAGATGCATACAAATTCACAGTATAGCACTCTAATGGAGCATGTTCATTTTCAGGTGGGAAACCAAAAAGCTCACAGACTATAACTTCCCCTTTTTTGCATTTAAGTGACCCCCTCGTTTGGCAAATACCAAGACATGTTTGGGGGTAGCATATTCATTGTGGGATATGACATATATATTTTACTGATAACATTACTAGAAGCTGTACTTACTGTAATCTGACAAATGCTGGAATTAAATATGTTAAATAATATTAAATGTCCTTCGAACAGGCGGTCTCCAGAAGGTTACCACCAGGACTATTGGGCTCTGTAGACCAGCAATGTAGATTGCTTCTTTATCTTCACAAATATCAGAATGCAGGTCCCTTGATGATGTATGGAGAAACCCTTGTGGTTGCACAAAGGAAAGGGTAATAAAAATAAGTAATTGGCTAAGTTGCCGATCCGTTCTCCTGTGATCGATCGGCCAAGATTCGGCTCGAGGGTTCACTAAATGGCCGTCAGTGCAGCAGAAGAGGACTAAAGATGCAAAATTCTGTGGGGGAGATCATGTGACCAGACTGTCACTAGATACAACTGGTGCGCTGCTAGAGAGAGGGCAGGGCTCAAAAAGGGGTGTGCCAGAGTTTGTTTCAGAAGAGGAAGGGGATGTGACTTTGTAAATGGTTGCTATAGAATGGGGGCGGGGAGGGGTTTGCGACTCTTGTCTGATGTCCGTGTGCAGCAAGTGCTTATACAGATTGCAAATAGGAAAAAGCAGGCACCAAATACACAGGATCAAAAAATAAAGGAAATCCAAAAGGAGCGTGTGCCCATTAAAAAACATATTTAATGGATTCTTACAAAAATAATAACAGCAGCATTACGGGGTACAAAGCCCCCCACCAACGCGTTTCGAGCGCAAGCTCTTTTTCAAGGTGACTAAAGGTACTCACCTAGCCGTTTTTGTAGTCCCCAGAAGCGTGCCAAAATTCATCAGCCATTCACTTCCTGAAACTCTCAGGAGCGACGTCGGCGTGATGACGTCAGCGCGCGACAAGGGGAATGCAAAAAAAATATACAAACTTTATTGACAATATGAACAATAGACATTCATAATGTAAAAAATACCAATAGGAGTACCTGGTATGCCTACCTATATAGGGGGCGGGGAGGGGTTTGCGACTCTTGTCTGATGTCCGTGTGCAGCAAGTGCTTATACAGTCAAAGTCTAACTTTAAAAAATAAATTTAAATACTTATACAGTAGGTGTAAAATTTGGGTAAAAAGAAGGTATTACCCAGATGAGATCCCTTAAACAGGTCACTGGAATTGGTCCAGTTTGGTCCTAGGAGCGATTTGCCCCTTGAAATAGTGCAACAATATCACATGACAATCAAAAGAATAGAGGGCTGGTACTAAATAGCAGAGACCAAGGAAAACATACAGAGGAGATGGGAAGGTGTTAATAAGTGCAATGTGGACAGGAGGGGCAGATTGAAGTGGAGCTTTTAGTAAAGCCAGAAGAAAACATGCAATGTGGCACTTGAGAATGGGGAACAGTCGTGTACAGTGACGTAAATGAACATATGCCAAGCAGACCATCTTCCCTTGAAATGTAATTCTGTAAATGTAATGCAGAAGTAACATGAAAGCGGAACACATAGCAAAAGCATATGAACAATTTTAGAAGGGTCTGCATCACATTGGAAATCAGGGTTGTGCCAAAATAATTTGGCCTAAAATAAGTCAATTTTAATTTGCATATTATTTCTCTAAGTGTACAAAGGACTACATGTTTCCAGCACAATTTTTAAGATGATGTCAACTTCTCTCTGCCGTAGCCTAGTGGTAATTAAGATGTGGTTTGCATCGCACAGGAACTTGGCCATTCACATTGTGTGGCTTTGCATTAGGTCACATTAAATTAGCTGTCATATTTACAGGACAGAAACAGAACGTGTTATGAAATTCTCCATTATTATTGAATAATTTTCACAACATTGCGGTTTGGAGTTTCCATATGGTTTGAACTCCCAAGTTCTGCACACCAACTGTGTAAAGCTGTAACAGGTTTGCTAAATTAGGATAGTTACCTACAGGTGCAGTAACACTTACTGTCTTCAGTGCCACTGTCACCAGAGGATTTAAAGCTGTAGGGGGGGAAGAGGGGGAATGGGACGTCTCGGTGCACCGATCAGCCGTCGGTATTTAGCCGCCGCCAATCAACCGCAGGAGACGGCTTGCTGCCGTCTGTTTCACCGCAAAGGTAAGCAAGTGGTTAAAAGGATTAGTGTTAGTATTTGGGGTTAACTTTTGGGGATTTGGGGTAAGGTGTCCGATTAGGGGTTTTAGGGTAAGGGGTTTTAATGTAAAGGATTGAAGGCTTGGGTTAAGGGCTTTTAGGGTAAGGAGTCCTATTGGCGATAAAGGGTTATGGTTAGGGACTTACCTTCGTGGTGAAACTGACAGCGGCTAGCTTTCCCCTGTGGTTGCTTGGCTGCGGCCCGATGACCACGCCGAAATATCCTAGACCGCCATTCAGAAGCATGGACAGGCCGCAGAGCGATCGAAGCAGACACTGTCCCGTCGCCGCAGACTTTTACTTTCTTGTCCTCGGCGCCGCAGGCAGTAAGTTACTACATCTGTATGTACCTGAGCAACTTTCTCCTTCCCACACAAGTACTCAACTCCTAAAATCATCCACCAGCCATTTCCTTACTAAGCACAAGTGCAACAAGGAACCTGGTGCTCCCCACACCTGTCCCATTGGAATGGTTTACCTGCCTCTCTATCCATGCACATTTAGGCCACAGAACATACATTGCTGCTGCTGTACCATACTTTAACCAAGTCTGTAACAAAATCACAAGATATACTTGAAAACGAGAAATGTAACTGTTTCTCCTGGTCTAGTAATTTGAAATAAACAATATGTATCTCAACAAGGGTTCTAACTGTTTGTGTTTTTCTGTATTGCAGGCTTGGCACCTGAGGTTTAGTCATCTTGCGGGATATGGGGCCAAATACTACTCCTATCTGATGTCCCGTGCTGTGGCCTCTATGGTGTGGAAACAGTGCTTCATGAAGAACCCATTTGATAGGTAAATAGTATGTGCCGCAGGGCACAGCAGATTTGTTTCCCTTAAAACAGATGTGTTCTGCGGAAAGATATTGCATGAATACACTTTGATTGGAAAGAGAAGCAATTGATTATTTTGTAAGAAGTTGTAAGTAAAGACCATCACTGATTAGCAAGTAGTGAATACTGTATACCTAGTTAAATATGGGCAGTGTGTGTGTTAACAATAATTGCAAAAGACCACTTAAAATTGTAATGAACAACTGTTGCTTGTTGTTTATTTAATTGTCCCTAACCAGAGCACAGACATTTATTTTCAATATGTTTAACGCTGTCTTTTTATAGGAGCTTTTTTGTTTTGTTTTTTTTTACTCTGTTTGCATCGGACTCTGATCCAAGGATATTTTTGTGCTGGTTCATTGCTCTGAAAACCCTCACACGTATTTGTATCTGTGTGCTGGACGTGAAGAGTACCATTTTTAGGCTTGTGATTTTTGTGGTGGCTGTAAATGCAGCACGAGGGAGGGTTGTGTTTCTGTAGTGAGGGAGTTATGTTTTTGTGTTTTTGTTTGACTAGGGGCAAAATATGTCTGATGTGATGTATGTTTTGTGTGTGAGAGAAATGACTAAGGAAAAAGAAACAGACCCTAGAGGTGTGCGTGTGTGTGTACTGAATACTTGAGATGTCCCTTTAAAGAAAAAATAAAGGTAAGAAAAACACAGAAAGGTACAACTTTTACAGATACACAACAGTCTGCTATTTTTGGCTTGAAAACGTGTGTGTGTGTGTGTGTGGCATCTTAAGCACTTATTAAAGAGCTGCGTTAACTAAATGTGTTTTAAGACGGCGTAGAGCTGGAGTTTACCTGTATATTCACCATCTGCCACTCGCTCTCTAAATCGACCTACATGTGAGTCTAAATTTCCGCCTTAGCACTGACATGCTTGCAATGGGGCAAATGCTCCAACCTGCATGAGAGAAATGCCCTGAAGCACATTTCTGAAGGATTTTCAAGGAACACCTCTCCTGTCTTCGGGACGGGAACCCCTGCAGTAGACGTTTCTGCACATTTCAATTTTTTATGTTACCAGCTTAACTAGGTGAGCATAGCGAGCCACTAGGGGAACATACCACACATACAGAAAACACTTACCCTAGTTTGATCTGTCACTGGTTTCAGTCCTTTATAGAGCAGAATAGGTGCACTCACAAGAACCGGATGAACGGCCACGGGGGCGCAGGGCACCTCATGTGCGTGAGGATTCGGCTGAAGCCCAGAAGATCAGAACCGGCACTCGCCTGTGAATTTGTTGAATACATTTGAGGAGTTTATTTCAAGAGGATCGACGTGTCGGTCTGCGCGTAGACCTTTGTCTTGACCATATATCGTCATGACACGAAGGCCTACGCTGAGACCGACTCGTCGATCGTCTTGAAATAAACTCCTCAAATGTATTCAACAAATCCACTGGCGAGTGCCGGTTCTGATCTTTGTCTCCAGCTGTTTGAGTCCTGACGCCTCTGCTCAGATATTGTAACTGAAATAGAAAAGTTGAAGAGAATTTAACTTTTTTTCTTTGACACTTTGGGACCAAGATCTCTTATTTATTTATTTGCCCTGGTAAATAATAGACAAACCACATTCTCAGAGCAAGATGAAGGCTTATTTGGTAATCACCGGACACGACTTGCATAGCACACAGCCGTTTGCATTCTTATATAATTGGTGTCTTGGTATGGCTATGTTTCTTTCAACTCATGTCGGGTTTTTCTTTGGTGCGCAGCATGTTAACGAGGGTATGACTGGATAGGGAAAGCTGTCAAAATAATGTATTACTTTCAGCTTCAGAAAGTAATGTTGTCTGTGACATTACAAGACTAATTGACTCTTGTGCTGAAAGGTATGAGTGTAACTCCAACTTTAATATGGTTGTAGACGGCAGTAATTGAAATCGGACTACTTGTACTTATACAAGTGTGTTGTCTAGAAAAAAACTATTATAAAGTGTCGTCTTTACTTTCCTGTGAGAGACAGTCTTTATTGGGTGTTATCTTTAAAGAGAAGTGCAGCTCCCTTTTCAAAAGGCAGGCTGACATAACTTAACTTATCTGGCCTCCTTTAAAAGAACCTTTTACCCTTAAAGTGCATCTTTTATTTTTGAATGCACGATTTCATATTTTTCTTAGGACCTGATACTTTTGATCAGTTTGCCTATTAATGGCATCAGAATGACTTTATAAGAATTAACAAAGACTAAAAGAGCAATCATCATTTTGCTACTAGACCCAAATAGTCTCCTCTAAGAGAAAAACATTGGGTAAAGATCGTAAGAAGTATTTGTTTTTGTATTTGTGAAAAACTTTTAAAATCGTACAGTTTCCTCGCTACAGTACTTTATTTTTTAAGGTGCCCATCCCCTACCTTTTTTAACATTTCCACTACTAATAATTGACTTTGGTTTTGGAGGCCTGTGCCTCTAATTCAAATGGTCTTGATTTTCTCTCTTTCACCCTGATTAGAAATCTGATTATGTTTTGTATTTTGGAGGAATGTTGATTTACAGGGGTGGGTCATTTACAGGGGAAGGGGGGCTTAATATCGCTGTCACGGCGCGCTTGATTGACGGTCTTATATTTCATATCCTCATCACTGCAGCTCTGGAAAAACAGTTTCTTTCTCTCCTTACATATGAGTTCTTTCCAAGCCCCTAATGCAAGCTGTATCTCTGCCTGGTGTTTCATGCTGTGCTCGAGGAATTCAGCTTTTCCGTATCACTTGCAGAGCTATTAAATGTATCTTAATCCGTGATTAAATAACATTAATTGTACACGTAAATGGACCCAGTGACCAAAGTAAAGTTACACCTGAGCTACTCCTTGTTGTTTAAGGAAACGTATACAAGTGACATATATCTGTAAGCTTAAACTGTATTAAATGTATTAAGCTGCACTGACCAGAGGGGGAAATGTTAGCTACTCCTTTGTCAAATAAAATGTAGATGAAACAATCGTGAGCATTTTGATATCAAATGCATCGAACGTCATTCAGCATTGTGCAATTTGAAATGTAGGGTTCATTTCTGGAGCCTCTTTGTAATGAAGGCCATCATTGTGTTCATGGTGGCTGGCTTCATTAAGTCTGTATCGGTGTCAGTACTAAAAAGAAACACGAGAGCATCCCAGCAGCTGCGACTGAAAGCTGAGCATGCAGGTGGCAGTAACCGTATCCATCTTTTCCTCAGGGTGATGGGAGAGCGCTATCGCAGGGAGATGCTGGCCTATGGTGGCGGAAAAGAACCCATGCTCATGGTTCAAGGTAAAGTAAAAACACGCGCTGTTTGATCGTCTGATGTTCTTGTCTGTTCAGTCAAGCAAGGGACATATGTTTGGGAAACACCAGCTGTTGTGATTAGATGGTTATCAATACTTTCAGCCTATCCCCAGCTCTGGCCTTTATCATCAGAAGAACACCTTCCCAGCAGATTTCCATCTTCGGAATGCACAAGCATTTACAGTAGGTGTCCCTGATTCAGTGTAGGCGCTTGGCCGTTCCTGGATCTGAATACAGCTTTTTTTTTTTTACAATGCTGCTTAAGATATAATCTAGAAGTGAAGCAAACGTTGTTATTTTTCACTAAGCACTGCTGATTTCATTTAGATCAGGGCTGTCAAACATGCGGCCGGCCCAAGCAACCATTCAATGCGAGCCAGAGGGGGAGGCAGCTTGTTTGGACGGGAGGGAGGCTGTTTAGCTAGGAGGACAGTGGGAGGGAGCTTATTGGGCTATTCTTTTGGGACAGGGTATGTTTTTTGGGGCAGAGAGAGAGAGACCGAGGGCATGTGGAGAGAGGGGGAAATAGGGGATGGGGGAGATGGAGACTGGGGAAGGGGGAGAGAGTGAGCCAGTGATTGAGCCACCTGTGCTGAAGCAGAGATCCTAAAACCGGACTTGCTGGGGGGTCTTGAGGACTGGAGTTGAGCACCACTGCCTTATAGGAAGAACAAAGGAACAAATTGGGAGGCAGAGACTTAAAAGCTAACATGTCTGTTGGATATTGAGGGAAAGTAATTGTATATATCGAGTGTGAGAAAGGGTACACGTACTGCTGGGAAGACCATAGGAGGGATCATATAAATTCGGTTTGTGTGATCTATATAATATTGGCGATGATCACCGTAACAAGCTTTCTCCCCTTTACAATAAGGTGCAATGGGATCTGCAACGTTCATTGCGTTCCCACATAGCAATCAAATAAAAACACACATTGTTTCATGTCTTTTGACCTTACTGCCCAACACAACACAACACAAAGTACCACTGCTACCAGTTTTAAGAGCTCAAATACATTTAAAAAATGTTAATGATTTCATTTAACTCTATTGCCATTTTATTGCAAATTCTCTGTATTTAGTTAGATGTGAGATCTATAATAAGAATGTGCAGTGTATACTGTGCGATGTTTGTTATTGTACAGTTTGCGGTTATAAACCTGCCAAACATCCTGATGTACCCAGGACATTCCTGGTTTGCAGAATACCAAATAATGAAGAATAATTTTAGACCAGTGGTTGCTATACTGCGGTCCCCAAAGTCTTTGGGAAATCCCTTCAGGCCGCTCTCTTGCAGTCTGTACATTTTCTACCACTACTGAAGATCTGATTTTTTGGCTACAGATCTAGTGATTTGAACTGTATATATGTTTTTTTTTTTATATATATAGTGCCACCAATGTGAGCAGTGCTTTACAAAATAGACAATACAATACAGGGAATTCCAATGCAATAAGTGCAACAAACAGCAAATCAGGAGGGGAAATCCCTGCCCCGGAGAGCTTGCAATCTCTAAGTAAATACAGATGTAGCCATACTTGCTGTCCTCAGCGTTGCGGACGAACAAGCAAACGTTTGCGGCGCCGGGGACAGTGTCTGCCACAATGCAGCTACGGGTCTGCCAGAGTGCAGTCCATAGTCCATACTTCTGAATGGGACCCCCGCAGCATTAAAACTTCCTGGCCACGGCCATGTGACCACGTCACCAATGACAGGAAGTCTTGCTACATCTGCATCAATCTAGTCCTGAACAAAGCTACATGTAGGTATGGTTGTCGTCCAAACAATTACTGTATTAACATTGAAGTAGTCCGTGGTGTGGACAGAACGTAGCAATCTCTGCGGTAGTACATATAAAACACTTCATAGACTCTCCAAACTGTGGTTACTTTTCAATAAGGTATAATTGATTAGCTTATTGGGCAGCGCCATGCCCGGTCACCAGTATACTGCTGGTTCGTGTCAACATATCCTAGCTGTGTGTCCAAAATGAAGTACAGTTAGGCTTTTTCTGCATACCTTTTTCAAAAACGAATATTTTAAACATAGCCCAAATCCTGAAGCAAGAGGCAAGAATAGCAGCGACGGCTGAGGGCCCTTAGATTGTTGCAACTTCAATATATGTCGCTGAGAAGAACTGTAGCTTTGCTCAGTTCACTCGCCAGTGCACTTACTGGCTGCTGTAGTCCCCTCTGTTTTCACAGACGCATTTTATACATTTCTGCCTGTTCCTATTTTTTCTTGTACGCGCTCTTTGGGGTTGGAGAATGGAGATCACTTCTCATTCTGTTTGTATTTGGTCAGAGCATATACTGTTTTTAGTATAATGTGCCTCTTTAACAGTACCGAAGAGTTCAGAGTATATGGTCTGCGAGCTATACTAGAGTATATAGATGTAGCCAACGTTATTATTGCACCCGTTCTCGTGCGTGCGTACGTTTTTCCATCTCAGGGGTCCATTGTATGGAATTGTAAATCGGGTGCAATGAAGTTGGCTACATCTGTATGTGGACATTTGTTCCTCTCTGCCTGTTATTAAATACCGTACTTTAGATACGTTATTACCTTTCAAAGGTATTGCACTTTCGGAATTTGAATAAGAGGAAACATTTAGAACATACTTTGTTTTGATTGGTGACACCATACCTAAGGAATGCATAACTGATGCATTGTCCCCACATACTTTCTGATACGCGTTTATAAGGGATGTTAACAAACTGACAGATAAACACATGGTCTATTGTTAACATTGTTCAATTTAAAAATATACCTTTAGCATACAATGTCTTCTCTGCATGGGGCATCCTTCCGAAGACCTATACATTGCACAAATATACAACTTCTCTTTTCCATTCTTTGTTCCAGGATGTTAAAGCAGCAATTTGTGCTACGGATCGCCACAAATATTTTTTAAAAAAATCCCCTGTTTTTTTTTTTTTTTTTTTTAAACTTCTCGTCCTTTGTTTCTCTTCTATTAAGAGAGAGGCCTCTGTCATACTTGTGTAACTTTTAATTTTTATTCCTTGATCTCTGGAGATAAAGCAGAAATTCATTGTGCTCATCGTAACACATAAAATGTTTCTTCTTCTTTTTTTTTTACCACTGTGAAAAGTGTGGTAATAAGCAAATGCATATGAAAGTAAGTAGCGGCGTTCTGGATTTTTCTTTGCTGTATATTTGCCTCTCGGGGGAAATTAGAATGGCTGCTGCCTGCCACGCACGTTAAAACAGAGGTTGTCGTGGTCCATACACTATTGAAATTAAAACCGGGTATGCTGAAATAAATAATACATTTAGCAGTTGATGACGCCATTTTTGTTTTGGGCGAAACTGCTGCTTGAGGCGGAAAAAATATATTTACAGTAGCTGCATTTTTATCTGAATCAATGTAATGCCAATAATTTGCATAAAAACCGAAGAATATAGCAGTGCTAATTTATTTAGCCTAGTTAATAAATGGAACCTTTAGAAGCTGTTCAAAATGTTAGTTGTGTGTGCTGCTTATGGATTTTAGTTCTGGATTGCATACATTCAGAGCTAAAGTATTAGGCTGTCCTAACATTATTCAATGCCGTGTAAGGTAGCTCAAACTTCAGAGCTCCCATGGTGTGTTCCGAAATACACATCCATCCGCTCCATGGCAACAATCTTTGATTACAATATACCTATCATTGTATCGAAGCGAGTAGCAAAGAAGCCAGGGTTTACTTATAAATACTTCATCGGATACATCCGATATAGTACACCGGAAAGCATTTCTGAGAATATTAGGGTGATGGAAGGTGGCTGTTGAATAAGACACAAGGCTGAAAACCACATTAAGGCATAAACATTAGCGCAGTGGTTCTTGTCTTCCCCGGGCATTCCTAAAGGGTTCCCTTATATTTTCAGGTAATTTGAAAAGTGTAAAAAATACAGAATAATTTACAATGCATCTGATCTCAGGCGCTCTATCGGAGAAGGTTGGGATTCCGTACAATGCATCTGATCTCAGACTCGCTATCGGAGAAGGTTGGGATTCCATACAATGCATCTGATCTCAGGCGTGCTATCAGAGAGGGTTGGGGTTCCGTATAATGCATCTGATCTTAGATGCGCTATTAGAGAGGGTTGTGTTCCACAGAATTTCACAATATAATTATAGGGTTCCTTGACAACAACAAAAAAGGTTGGGAACCACTGGACTAGGGTACTGTAGCTTTGATCAGTCACATTTTATCCCTTGCTCATTCGTACCTTTGCAAAACTCCTATATTAGCAAATGCTTTGTAGAAATGTTTTAACAATGCAGTTCCCCCTGTTAAATTCCCCCTCGTGCCTTTTTACATGGATGGGAAGTGCTTATTTCAGCTCCGGGGACCCCCTGCTCACTCGGATACTGACGGCTGAATGTAGCTCCAGTACCGTCTCCTCCAGAGGAGGAAACAAAATGGAGGTTTAAATCTCCCGCATATCGCCGGCCAATAGGAAGCCGCGATGTTGGTGGGGGGTGTAAATGAAAGAAGTACCAGCACTTCAGGATCCAATGGGATCTCTAGAGCGTAAAATTAACAAAGTTCATCTCCGGGTACCCTCTGCTTTCCATCCAGGTAAATAAAAAATAAAAAAGCTGGGGCAGCTCCGTTCAGGTTGCTACAAAGATATAGAGGTCATGTGTGAGAATCACAAATCTCTAGTGTGCATAACCTGTGCGATTTATATTGATCTCGCAGTATGCAAAACATTTGAGATAAGTGCCCTCATTTATTATGCTGTTAACATGCTTTCCCTGTGCTGGAGAAGATGTTGGTCGTTTGTATTTGAATGGAGTTAAACTCCTCAAACTGTAGCCGGCTGTTTCACAACATATTGCATAAGGTCCCTTAAGAGCTTCCATCATCTGTCTATGATTTTAGGTATATTTCCTGAGAGATGTTTCTTAATTATCCATTAGTTTTTACTGCAACGTAGAAAACGCTTTGATGGAAATTGTTCAAATAACATCAAACATCTGACGTATACTATGTGGGGGGAGCATTCTTATGTGTTTCGCAATAATAGAGCGACTTCCAACAGAGTCGCCATTAAAGCTTGAGAAAGGATCATGGCGATACAAAACTTTGCTCACTGTTTCAATGTCTCCTGATGTCTGAAAGAGATGTTTAATAAACTAAGTTTTTTCACAAGTCGCTACTTTGGAGGTGTGGACTATTTTTTATTTTAATTGTTCCCTTTTATTCTATTTCTTTTCTGGAAGATGAGCGCATGCTTCAGTAGGCAGGGCTGTAAGTTTTACTTTTCAAGCATATATCCCTCTAGATCAAGAAGGTGATTAAAATGTTGCTGTGATGGTGCGGGCAGTATTAATAATACTGTTACAGGCGGTCCTCGGTTATCCAACAGAATCCGTTCTGGAAGTAGCGTTGGATAGTGAAACCGTTGTAATGTGAGTCCCATGTTAATCAGTGGCGGTGAGCGTTGGATAACGCATTCCGGCGTCGAGAAACGGCCCGTAGGGTTGCATTGTAAAGCGTTGGATATGCCATTTGTGGTAAAGTGAAACGTTGGATAACAAGGACTACCTGTAGTCATAAATAATACATTGTCAAAAATAGAATAAATGTATTTATTACCAATGAAGCCATTTTAGAGGGCTTGGGCTTTTTGATAAGAAACATACCTTTTTTTATATCCTACAATATTTTTAGTTTCATTCTTTTTCATACAGTATGTCTTTACTGACAGTTCTTTCAAGTAGTATCCTCTCGGGACAGGGAAATTCATCATAGTACAGTAGGTCTGGGATCCTGGACTTAAAAATATCTCCAGTATTATGTGTTCTATTATAAAAGTTCATTTTATGTTTCTGTATCCTGCATGGTACTTTGACGAGAGAGTGTGTTCATAATAAGTAAAACTCCTGTGATCACATACTGTATCTGTTTTTGGAAATCTTGTATAACTTTAAGCTGAAGTGACAACTATGGTTCTGGTAGTTATTTATATTGGCGTAGCTGCAGACAGGTAGCAGCAATCCATTTTATGCATGTTAGCATAATCATAATTGTCGTTTGCCGTAAGGATATGTTTTCCAAACAAACCAGCCATGTTCGGAAGCCCGTTCTGAAGCTCAACCAGTAGATCATTACACTGCTGTCAAATCTTTCTGGAAGAAAGAGCTGTTATCATTGCTTGCCTAATTCATAAATCCCAAAAAATGGATTAAGAATTATGTTGAAGAACAAGCACAAAGGGTTAAACAACGCAAAGTGAGTTTAAATATTTTAAAATTAATATGTAAATGTGATGACATTGGAAGGCAGTAATTTCTATAGTAAGAGAGTAGCCAACTCCAGTTCTCAAGGGCCACCAACAGGCCATGTTTTAAGGATATCCCTGCTTCAGCACAGGTGGCTGTCTGAATGATCAAGCCACCTATGCTGAAACTGGGTTATCCCTAATACCAGGTCTGTTGGTGGCCTTTGAGGACTGGAGTTAGCCACCCCTGGAATAGGGGGTTTACATGTGATCTTCTGTTTTAATTGTAGATACATGTACACATTTGCAATGCTAGTTACTGTATATGGGGGAAGGCAATGATTGCCAACAATGTGGTATTTCTCTCCATTACCAATGTACTTGAAAAGTGTAATATTCACGAAGTGCCACACAGCTAAAACTGCATTCAAATAATTCTGATGTCTATATGACAGATGTAAGCAGGATATTTTGAGTAAATACAAGGCAAGAGGCTCAGAAAGCTCCCATAGGGTGAACTCGTTTCAATAGGTTAATAGGTGCACTCTCAAAAGCTTGCGTTACTGTATGGAGAACTGCACGGTGCAACTGTGTGGCTGGCTGGAGTCAGCCGGTGTCTCCACACGAGCAGAATCTCGCTCTACACGTCCTCACGCAGTCGCTGTCGCTTGTTCCTTTGTGTGTCTGCCAATCTCAACCAGTTTTTTGCCGTTCCGTGTCACTTCCCACCCCTCTCTAATCTTGCTTATGTCATGCAGTTACTACGGTAACCGCAAACTGCGTGGTATCCTTTTTCTGTGCACTCTCATAGTGCAATTGCCAATTCCAATCTGGCTTTCGCCCCAAACACTCTACCGTAACTACCCTGCTAAAAGTTTGCAATGAAATACAGTGTGGAATGGAACAGGGACAACTCACTGGTGCAATATTCCTAGATTTTGCAAAAGCTTTTGATACTGTTGATCATGGTATCCTGCTTAAACTCCAGAGCTCTAGAATAGGGCAGCATGCTTTAAACTGGGTTCAGTCCTACCTATCGGGTAGATCCCAACATGTGTCAATTTCAGGCTCTACTCCAACCCCTTGGATATCACCTGCGGGGTCCCACAAGGCTCTGTTCTGGGGCCCCTACTCTTCTCAGTGTTCATCAATGATCTTCCCATAGCTTGCAAGGAAGCTTCAATACACCTGTATGCAGATGACACAATCCTATATGCACACAGCCATAGCCTCTTCGACCTTCAACACATACTTCAGTCTGACTTTTTGAGACTTGAAAACTGGATTTTCCAAAACAAACTGTTTTTAAACACTGACAAGACTGTAACAATGGTATTTGGGACCAAGACTACATTTTTTAAGCTTCCAGTGACGGAGCTCCAGATCAGAACCAACACTAACACTACCCTAACTACTGTTACTAGTTTTCAATACCTGGGCATATGGCTTGACTCCAACTTAATATTCGGAATGCACATTGATACCCTGACATCCAAAACCTATGCCAAACTAGGTGTACTTTACACGAACAAATCCTCCCTAAGCCTGCTGGTCAGAAAGCGTATCGCACAGCAGATGCTAATGCCAATTATAGACTATGGAGACATAGTATATGGCTCGGCGCCCCAAACCCACCTTAGCAAATTTGACACCCTCTACAATTCAATTTGTCGTTTCGTTCTTCAATGCAACTACAACACACACCACTACGAAATGCTCAAAGAACTAGATTGGTCGTCACTCGAGTCTAGGCGCAAAGTTCATCTTTCCTGTCTTGCCTTCATATACTTTCTGGGCAAGCTACCCATCTATCTGAACAAGCTAGTCGCCCCTACCACATGCAGTACCTATCATCTGAGATCTGACTCCAAAAGACTGTTCATGGTCCCAAGGCTCAACAAAGTATCCGGCCGCTCCTCCTTCTCTTACCGTGCACCCCAAAACTGGAACAACCTACCGGAGACTCTCGCATCCACCACCAGTTTAAGTTCTTTCAAAACTAAGGCTGTCTCACATTTTAATCTGGTCTGTAACTGTTACATATGCCTATAATATACATCTTCTCGAACAGTGCATGCAATGTATTGTATATAATGTGTACCCTTTTCATTTATGTAACTGTATTTGTAACTATGTATTATTTGTCATCATAACTCTATGTCCAGGACAAACTTGAAAACGAGAGGTAACTCACTGTATTACTTCCTTGTAAAACATTTTATAAATAAATAATTGGTATTTATTATTTTACAAAACTTGCATATAGACCATAGCATTATAAAGGTGCACAATTTCTCAAAAAATAATGATTATAATTGGTGTAAAAAAAATAAAGAAAGAAACATGCAAGATTGAGTGCATGGTGGAAAGTTCTTTGTGAACCTATAAAATTGAATCCTATTAATAATCCCAAGAATAAAAGTTCAA
This sequence comes from Ascaphus truei, assembly GCF_040206685.1. Taxonomy (NCBI): domain Eukaryota; kingdom Metazoa; phylum Chordata; class Amphibia; order Anura; family Ascaphidae; genus Ascaphus; species Ascaphus truei. Next base: position 375,059,059 of record NC_134485.1, read on the forward strand.
TACTGTAATGTTAAACGTGTTGGGATCCATGTTAAAATGGATATGGAGTAAAAAGTGACATGCTGCAAGTGCTGATTTGGGGAAGGAGTGGCTCAGTGAGTAAAGACACTGACTGGCACTGGTTCAATTCCCGGTGTTGGCTCCTTGTGACCTTGGGCAAGTCACTTTATCTCCCTGTGCCTCAGGCACCAAAAAATTGATTGTAAACTCCGCGGGGCAGGGACCTGTGCCTGCAAAATTTCTGTAAAGCGCTACGTAAAACTAGTAGCGCTATACACGAACATGCTATAAAAAAGGTAAAAAAATCTACATGTCATTACCCAGAATCCCTGGCTGCAGTGGAAGCATTGCTTGGTAAGATAATGGGGGGAAAACGGGGTTGTTTTAAAAATAAAAAACAGTGCAACTTTATTAAATGCAGTAATTGTATTGTAACCATGGTAACAGCGGGACAGAAAAGGATGCTTAGAGGGGGTTGGGAGGTAGCCCTTGATGAAGTGACACGAGATAAGTTGGGCTTGTTGGAGACGCACAGAGGATCTCGCGAGAGCGACTGCATGAGGATTATTATGTTTATGCATGTATATGTTACGGAGATTATTTTTTAATTGTGTATTTTGGTCTATCTAGGTTATCATGTTCTGCTTTGATCCCCTCTTCGGATTTAAAAAAAAAGCTTTTGAAATAAATGCCCCTCATGTCTGTAAGCTCTCTAGTGAATACAGATAAAATCACTGCATCCTGAGAAGGATGGTGCACTACAAAGAGAAGAGACACAGGACATGATTGATAGGACCAGTGTAAGACTGATTCTTGTAACTGATATGGCATCAGTGGGCCACATCACATGTTTTACAGCACAGGCTCCTGTTCTCACCAGCTGTTTGATTTCGATCACAGCCTGAAGAAGGCATCCCAGTTGTCCTGAAAGCTTGCATGTTTCCGGTGACATCAATTAGCGTTCTGCAACATTGCCTTTACAGGCTGAAATGGTCATATCCTCTGCTTTCATTGCTAGGTAAAAACCAAAGACTAGTGTTAGAAAAACACAATTAGCATTTTAACTAAATGTAGACACCGTGATATTGTTGAAGGGCGGTATGTGTAGTGCAAGCGTCTTAAAGCAGCAATCCCACCGAATAAACTTGTATTTATTTATTTTACCTGGAGCTGGAACTGCTTTATTTTTAGCTCCGGGACCTGCCTGTTCCTGAGATACTTCCTGGTGTTCTCTCCCTAGACATTTAAACGTCCGTCCAGGAAGCCACAGCATTGTGACATTGTGGCTTCCTATTGATCTGTGGTAATAGAGACTTGTAGGCCATATGATTTCCCTTCAGGGAGTTTTTATACTAGTAAGTATCTCTGCAACCTGGAAGGACCACAGAGCTAAACCGTAATGCGGCTCATCTTCGGCGGTTCCAGTGCTGTAAAAAAAAAACAGCTGGATTTGCTGCATTAAAATTCAACCGGTAAGTGTATAAACCCAGCGCCCATCACTAATATCCTCTAAACCAGGGGTAGCCGAATCCAGTCCTCGAGCTACCAATAGGTTTTCAGAATATCCCTGCTTCAGCACAGGTGGTAAGGTTTTGCCACTGATTGACTCACCTGTGCTGAAGCAGGGATATCCTGAAAACATGACCTGTTGATAGCTCTTGAGTACTGGATTTGGCTACCCCTGCTCTAAACACTACATATCATTTTCAAGTTTCTTTACCCTTTTGCTGCAATGCTTGGCATGGTACCCTGGCAGTAATATGGTTCAAGTAATATTTGTTTCTTAACAAAACACAAGAGGCTTGGATACTCCTTAGATTGTGCAGAATGTTACATTTCAGGGTGAGTCAGGTAGCACTCAAACGGCTGCTTGAAATGTAGCAGGGAAGTGATATTACCAAACGATTCCCAGTGTACCCGTTTAGTAGGAGAGAGCGCTATTTGGCCATTTTCCCTGTAGAGCACACTTGCCGCATTTAGTGATCTTCAGAACTTCTGATTGCTAACTTGTGTCATTGAATAAGCATGCACTGGTTTGTGGGAAATGTATGGCATCTTGTCAGAAATGTCCTGCAGCTTATCAGCTTAGCATATAGCGAGGAGCAGTACTTGACAAGTTGTTTTTCAGCATTTTGCCAATCGATCTCTAGCACGCATTGCTTTTAAACACATAAATCACCTCCTCTCTACTGCTGAAACTGGGGTAGGAACAGTTATTGTCAGTGACGTAATTAAATTAAATTGTTTCCTTTCACCAGGGCAAAAACATCAAAGCAGAGAAGGTGAGCCTTGCAATCGCCCTGGGGATGGGAGAGACTCATCTGTAATGACTCTTAGCTCATAATATATGCTTTAGAAACATGATCAAGTGCATCCCTTAATCTGAGCAGTCATTGGATAATTAGAAATAGTGTAGATTCAAGAGAATTGGGCATTTTGAAATTGTGATGAGGTTTTACGTGTGGGTTTATGTTACAATGTATTAATAGATATATACACACATGATTCTCCTCCTTGTTATAATTATGATGCCCTTTTAGCAGAATAGGCGTGTTAGCTATGTGCCCTTCTGCTACCATAGATTTGTTGTTACTCACTATAGGCATCAGATGGAAGAGTGCCCTGTACTCGTCCCCAAAATATATAGATTTTTGTTGAGATTTCCTATATTTTTTAATTTTTTTATGCTGATAATTTTTATTAGGACATTATCTGGGAGTTTTCTATTTTGGCAAAAAATGGCTTTGAAAATGTTTGTTGTGGGTGAACCCTAAAAATAAGTTATTAAAAAACATTGTAGGCCTTTTATATTAGAACAAAAAAAACCTCCTTTGTTTCTCAGCTTTATTAGTTCAATTTTGGAGTCACTTCAAATGAGCAAAAATGATAATCGAGAGTAGAATACAAGACTTTTAAATAGGTCCTAACACATTTATGATGTGTCTACACAATACACAAAAAGAAACAATGTAATTGCCTGTACATTTCACCAAACCGTGGCTGCTTCATTGAATTGCAATTATATTTGTGACCAGTCTGTACATTATGGGGAAAGGTATGCACAGTTAGAAAAACCTCCCTGGATCCTCCCCCCATTCGTTTTATCTGAGTACAATGACAAATAGACGGTCACACAGCAGGAGTCTCCAACTGTTTCTCCAAAGGGGCCAGATGAGACATGATTTAGGAGTACAAGGGCCATCAGTCTAATGTAATTTTAGATACATTTATCTAACATCAGAACTATATATAACATATGTATGGTACTATATATATATATATATATTTATATATTTCCATTACCTTTACTCAACAGAATAAGATAACTGTTTAGTCACCAAATCGGGTGTTCAGGCCCCTGCAAACGCTGAAAATGTAACATGTCTATATTGTACTGATATTCAACTTTTGGGTAATTGATTGCATTGTATTCATTAATTGCCGAGGTAAATCCCCATTTAATTTTGCATTAAATCTTAATGTTACATAGCCTTCATAATATATTTACATGATGTTTACAATGGCTGGTAAAGAGTACAGGGTGTATTCTTATGTGCCTATTCCTATGTGACAATTTGTTAAATATAGAGTTGGCACTAGTCTAGAGCAATAGGAATTGGTGAAAAAAGGAATAATTCCATTGATCCTTTTGGTTTCCTGAACTCGTGCCGTGCACTTGGGTTAAAGTGGAAGCTAACTTCGGTGATTACACATTTGAAGTGGGATACTGCGATAAAGTTGGGGTACCACTACTTTGTATTAGTTCATCCTAAACTTGTATTTTCTTTCAATTCTTCCATGCTTGATAGTGCCAGTTCCCGGGAAGCAGATGATTTTAATGTTAGTGTCTCGCAGATGGGTTTTTTTTTTGCATATGTAATTCACATGGCACCCCCAGGCAATAATAATGTATGAAAATACATTATTTCTAAACTAAGTGACTAAAGGACTTTTACGAGTATCAAAACGATGTAAAAACATGCACGTTTGCAATAAATTGTAACAAAAGGGATTGAATAGTGCTTTCAGTGCAGAATGCAGGGTTTTTGTACTGTAGGAATTATAAAATAGTTATAACACCAGAAATCAGTCTTGTATTAAGTATTTGCTTAAAACATAAATTCTCCGTTGACATCTTAGGCTGCGTCCATAGTCCGCGCGACACGAACAAAAGGCCATACCTCAGTGAGGAAGGCCATAGAGCTCGCTGATGCGCGACAACGCTCGCGATTTTAGAGGAGACAAATCATTTCAATTTGATTGCGCAACGGCCGGGTCACGTGTGGGGTTCAGCCAATGAGGGCACGCCTCCCCATTGCGTGTCCCCATCCCAAAGGCCACGGATCGTCCTCTGTGGCATGCGCGTGATGCCACTCGCTCCGTCGCGTGCGCTCCTACTATATCCGCGGCCTTAGGAGGAAAAAAATAGAGTCTATATCTATTTTCCATTACATCATACAGTATAAAACTTTTGCCCTCTTGTTCATAAAAGTTGGACATTGTATGCATGTATCAATATTTTTGTGACCCTGTCACAAACGTTTTTGGAATAACTAATGCATACGTATTTGATTCCCAATTCTAGTTATTTATTCCAAAAACCTTTTCTGAGCAGGTTTGTAAGAACCATGATACAGTAAAGATCTATTGCATCTGTACCAGTATACTCTGAGATTTGTGCTTTCAGGCGAACGCCTGCTTGAATTATCTTTGTGTTGAGTTTTTGTGTTTGGAAGTAAGCCCCTGAATATTCAAGTTAATGTTTTGTGAAAATCCACTCCATTATTTCCTGCTGACAAATTTTGTGATACCCACATTAATTGTCACCTTGATTATTTATTTTAATCAAGCAACTCTAGGTTTTTTGTTTTTTATAGAAATGTGTATGCTGTATGGAGCAGGGGAGGGTGGGTTTGATCTAAACAGTTGATTTAAAGGGTATGCACCATTAACACCAAAGGGATTCTGCTACTTTGGTCTCGCATTGCTGTGGAATGTGACCAAAGGTAATTTCACCTACAGTATGTTCTTAAGTCAACAATCAATCATAACAGACAAATCCAAGGATCCCAGACTTAATTAACTCTTCTCAGAAATATTTGCGTAGTTAGATTTGTCTGTGTAGGAGAGGGAGATTTTTTTTTTTTTATGCTGATTTTAACAATGTATTGTTTTTTCATGCTGACACTTGCATAGAGCATTTACTGTACATACGTGTAATTAAATGCGCAGAGCAAGAAACCATCTCCCGAGCTGCTCATTATCGCCCGGGGTCCTTTTTATTCTCAGTCGCTGCTGATTCAACTGTCGAATGCCACAGGCACATACGAAAAAGTACTTGCGAAAGCCAAATGGCTCCGACTGTGTTTGTTCAAGGATATAGGGGAAGTTTTGTATTTTTAATAAATGCTGCCTATAATTATTCAGTAAGAAACTGAAATGTTGAAGGCATTTTATTTTGCAAGATGTACACAAGGTGTGTCGGTAAAAAAAAAGTCCACAACAAGGTCATATTTACTTTGGCAAGTGTGCACATTTTTAAAAGAACCACTTCAAAGCAGCTCCAGAGTTTGTACTGTGCAGTGAGTGCTGGCTCCACATACAGTGCTGTGCTTGGTAATACCATCTCCAGGGTAGTAGGTCATTTTAATGTGATTGTCTCACAGATGTTTTTTGCATATGTAATTCACATCGCATCCCCAGGCAGTAACTACATTGTGTATGAACAATAAATTATTTCTAACCTACATGACTAAGGGACTTTTGCACATATCAAAATGGCGTAAAAACATGCACGTTTGCAATAAATTGTAACAAAGGGGATTAAATAAGTGCTTTCGGTGCATAAAGAGACCTGAAGCGCAATCCATTATAGGGCCCTTGTACTGAAAGAATTCTAAAATAATGATACCCCCAGAGATTGCAGTCTTCTATTAAGTGTTTTCTTTGCACATAACTTCTAAATCCTTTGACATCTAAGGAGGAAAAAACACATTTTCGAACATCATGTAACACAGCCGAAAACATTCATCACTACATGCTTAAGTTACGTGGCACAGATTAGATATACATACTAGTAACGTTCCAAGACATTTCAGTTGTATGTTTGTTTGCATTGTCTACATTAAGTGCAACAAAGCAAACCAAATCCCAGGAAAATCTGAGCTATTCTTAACCGTAGGAGCAATGTTTCACATGTTGTTATTCATTGCTACATGGCGCTGTATAGCACTAATACTTATACGATGTGTAATTACTATAGCATATGTATACTTTGTAGTATAGACAGTGTGATTGCCAACTGATTCAATCACAAAGGCATTCTTAATATCAGATCTCCTGGTGATGCATTTCTGAAGGTTTTGTAGGACAAAATCTAGGAGTAGTTGAAAGAAGTAATAATGTATTGCTTATGCAGAAAGCATATAATCTAATTTAGTGCCTGAAGCGCAGTAAGATAAATAGCTTGCCCAGTGTTAAGAAGAGCCGACACTTTTGAACCTGGTTCACCTGCTTTCAAAGGCAGTGATATTAACAATGGGCCATTCTACCAATACCTGAAATACACTTACAACATTATAAGAGCAAATGCCCCATAGAAAATTATAAAGAGGTGTTAACTAAAGACTTGATCGTTGCCTCCTGGGATATTTAATTTTTTTGGAATAGGTAGGACGCAGTTGTAGAGCCGGAGCTGAACCTCATCGATTCCAGCCCCTGCGCTACCCCTGCTTCCCGAGATACTTACCTCTAAGGCCGTGATTATACCAAACATCGCCTGCTGCTACGCGTAGTGCGACACTGCAACTCCAAAAAACAAATACATCAAACCAAATGTAAACACACATACCAATTGTGACAGCTGCACAGCTCTGCACTGCAAAGCTCCAAACTCCTCAGGAGACATGAGGAATTGTTTTTCCTAAGCGACAGCCGTGTCATGTGATTTTGAAAGGCCAATCACAGTGCATCCCTATCAAACCAATTACAGGCCCCAAATTCTTAGCCAATCGCATCTGACCATGTCTCCCTGCAGTAGCGCTACAGATCGCTTTTGATTGTGCACAAATCGCAGCAGTTTCGGCACAGCATCCAATGTGGCGGTTTAAAAGTCTTGCATCTCATGGGCCAATAGGAAGCCACCATTTCATCGCTTCCTGTTGGCCTGTGGGACCTGTACATTGAACAGATACTGACAGCATCTTAAGAAGTAAGTATCTTGGGGAGCCCAAGAGCTGAAAATAATGCGCTTCATCTCCAGAAACCCCCTGCTTTCTACCAGTGGGGGGGTGGGGGGGGAGGTTCCCAAAGGTTCCCAAAGGTACAGATGCTTTTATTATGAATATTTTTGAGAAATAAAGTACAACCCTAACTATTAAGGGAGTTTTGATGGTCAAATATTGCTTACTGTATTTAACTTCACTGGTATTTCCAAAGCATACATTTTGTGAGCGTCTCTTTGAAGTGGCCCATTTATAGTTTACTGCTATAACATTGTAGAACAAATTGCATTGGCTTTTGTTGAAATGTTGATTGCACAATGGAGTCCACTGCCAAACTTCAACGATATTAAATTCCTAAAACGTATTTAAAATGGCCCAGCTATTTAAGCCAGTTATCCTCATCTGCTCTTCAGATCTGTTTATTTTATTAAGGAAATGCTGTTGAATATCAAAATAATCCTACACCTGCATTATAATTTGTGTACTAGTTTATTATATGATCTATATGCTAGCACAATGTGCATCCATAGTGTAAATGGGTTGCTGAAATCACAGCTTTGTTGCCCATAATAAAGATTGTTTAGATAATGCAGTTAATAAAAAAAACATGGTTTGCTTTTTTTGCTGTTCCTATTGGCTTGGCAGCTTATTCAATTCCAGCCATAAAAATAAAGCATGTTTTTTTTCCAGCCTGCTCATGTAGTTAGACATTTAACCTGCATAGTGGACCCCGCTGAGGGGAGAATGGGTTAAGGAGAACATATAGGGAATGGCTAGTATAACATGAGATGGGAAAAATGAATTGCATACTTTTAATATACTTTTGCATAGTTTGTATTGTCTTTTATTGTCCACGTCCTGGAAGATGCAGGTTTGACTTATACATGCTGTGCTTTCTTACATGTGTGTGTTGTGCTAATGATACTCTTTCTTCTCCAGACATGCTTCAGAAGAGCCCCTCTGTGGATGACCTAGTGGATGCCCTTGTTTCAGATTTGGATCCAGATTTTGAAACCTTTCTCATGGATTCAGAGTAACAGGCTGCTACTTACAAACAGGATGGCATTGTCTGATCCCAGATATTCTGATACTCACAAAAAAAAGTCTGCCTGTTCTTTATTTCATGCCGTTTTAAAATAAACCGTTTGTTTATGAAGAGATTACATATTTTCCAATGACTGATACAGATTGGAATCAGTGCAGACAATATCAATTCTTTACCTTCCTTGAACTGTTGTTGAAATATCAAGAATCATACACAAACTGTATAGGTTTTAAGGCTCCCTGTAATGTGTATGTGAATGTATATCTTTTTCATTCAAATGGCAATCGTTACATAAATGGGGCCACTGACCAATTTTGTTAGAATCAGGTTATTTATTAGATGTCAGGAAATAATGTTATTGATCATAATTTTGCTCATTTGTATTTTTGTTGATGTTAAATGTTGTTTTATATATCTTCCTGTACAGTAATTTCTTGAAGATTTAAAAAAAAAAAAAAAAAACTTCCAACAAATGTCAAATGTATTTTTAATAAAATATTTTTCTCGCTTGGAAGAAACATTCTGTGGTAACTAACACAGGACAGAGGAAATATGTCACATTTACGTGGTTATGACTAAAGACAACTTCTGTACAGTATATTGCAAAATAAACTGGTGGATCCTAAGCTTTAGCTCAAGATAAATGCTGAGTAAGCCGAATTGTTGAAACTCCTCAAGCTCCTAAGCTGGGGATTCAATTAAAGGATCAGTTCATCCTTGTGGTTTTTTTTTTTTTTCTTCTTATAGATCGGAAGCGTTTTCGTTTCGGCTTCAGGGACCCCGTGCTACCAGAGATGCTTTCCTCCATGGGTGATGCCATAGCATGCCCAGCTGGGTGAGCAATATGGAGGCATGCATCTGCTGTGGCATGGGAGTGCATAGGAAGCCGTGATGGCATCCGTCGCAACATCCTATTGGCGCACATGACATTTTCTGGACTTGGGAAATCTTAATTTTGTTTTTGTAGATGGAATGCTGCTTTAAGCGCCAATGTGGGGTCTCGCACAGCAATCCCATGTTGACAGACATTAACTTGAATAGCTGCTAGAGCGGGATCGCAGTGTGATACCCCACAACAGCGTTTTGTGATCCCCTTTGCATTCTGACTGTCAACTGTTGTAAATGCAGCAGCCTCAGTGTTGAATTTTTCTGACATCCCTTCTTATTTTGACTCCTCTTCATATTTGCTGTGTAGAGGTCTTCCCCATGCTGGGGAAGAGTTCAATTGAAGTGAATGGCATTCAAATCTTTTCTTAACACTGACATTCATTACATTGATTAGTGACTTGGCTACCGCTAAGAAGAGCTCAGGAAATCGCTTAATCACATTAGGCCCACGGCAGCTAAGTGAAAAATATAGTAAATCCATATTCGGGTTTTATTTAAAATGTTGCCAGTGCTGTAAAAGTTGAACTCTATCATGGGGCAAATGTCTTTACTGCATATTAATTAGAGGCATAATTGCTATAGTATTTTATATGGTACTCATAGTGCCTGGAATGTTTTCCCTAACATATTTAAGTAGACGGTAGCATTACTATTGTGAAAAAAAGTAATAATATATATTATAACATCATGGCGAAATGCCCATGTTTTGATTCCTTATTTGTGCAACATGATGATGATGATGAATACACACACACACACACACACACACACCAACTTTCAGCCCTTAACGATACACTGCTGGATGAAGGGCTCCCCAATGATCTTGCAGGTACTACGATTGCAGTACTTTCCACCACGTTTCTCCAATTTTCTGATTTTATTTTCCCATCCTACCTATGATTTTAGTCTTGTTCTTTTACTTTCCCTTGGAATCCAGTCAAGCACCACTTTTGTCCTTCAGTGGTAATTTCCTGGTTGTCCCCATGGCAGTGGTCACCAATGGGTTAAGTTCCACCCTTCAGCTGAAATCGGACTGAAATCAACCTATAACAATTTCCAAAAAGCGCTAAAAATGCACAATAATCACTAATCCCAATGGAAGATAACACATATAGCAGATTATAACTATATGGGGTTGCCAATAGTCATTAATTGGGGTGAATAGCCATAAATGTGGAATGGAACTGGGACAACTTACTGGTGCAATATTCCTAGATTTTGCTAAGGCTTTTGATACTGTTGATCACACAGGTACCCAGCAAGCTCTAAGAAACCCCCCAAAATTACCACAACAAAAAAAATGTCAAAAGGAGTGCTACTGGGTGTGGCTAAATGTAAACAATAAGATATATAGGTATTTCACTGTATTTTTGTCACATTGAATGTTGCTCTGGACTTCTTTGTTTCATGTTATCTTGCTAAACAAACTCCAGTGCTCTGGAATAGGGCAGCATGCTTTAAACTGGTTTCATTCACATCTATCTGGTAGATCTCAACATGTCTATTTCAGGCTCTACTCCAACCCCTTGGATATCACCTGCGGGGTCCCACAAGGCTCTGTTCTGTGGCCCCTACTCTTCTCAGTATTCATCAATGATCTTCCTACAGCTTGTAAGGGAGCTTCAATACACATGTATGTGGATGACACAATCTTATATGCACACAGCCCTAGCCTCTCCGACCTTGGACACATACTTCAATCTGACTTTTTGACACTTGACAATTGGATTTCCTAAAACAAACTGTTTTTAAACACTGACAAGACTGTAATAATGGTATTTGTGACCAAGGCTACATTTTTAAAGCTGCCAATGAATGAGCTGCAGATAAGAACCAACGCTAATGCCACCCTAGCCCCTAGTACTAGTTTTAAATACTTGTGCATATGGTTTGACTCATTTAACATTTGGGTTGCACATTGATACTGTGACCTCCAGAACTTATGCCAAACTAGTTGTACTTTATAGGAACCAATCTTCCTTAAGTCTGCTGGACAGAAAGCGTATCGCACAGCAGATGCTAATGCCAATTATAGACTATGGGGACATAGTATATGGCACCCCAAACCCACCTTGGCAAACTTGATACCCTCTACAATTCTTTATGCCATTTTGTCCGCCAATGCAATTACAACACACATCACTGCAAACTGCTCAAAGAACTGGATTGGCCATCTCTTGAGTCTAGGTGCAAAGGTCATCTTTCCTGTCTTGCCTTCAAATACTTTCTGGGCAAACTACCTGTCTAAGTGGTGTGAGTGCTCTTCTTATCCACTACAGTAGAAATCTACATGATCACAGGCTTGTGGACAGCATTTAGGTTTGGAAGCCTGCTCAAGTGCTGCAAAATAAGATGTAAGTGCTACTAGCCTGCCTAAGGATATGGGAACTGCTTACGTGCAAGCCTAGCTGACCCAAGCCAATGTTACCTTACAATCATGGATGCAGTCTCTGTAAAAACTATTAAACGTTCCAAGGTAAGCCCCAGGGAGACCGTAGCAGTCAATATTGGGGTGTTTGTAATAGAAATGGGTATTGGTGCTGGTATTGGTATTTTTTCAGTGCTCCAAGATCACAACAGGTGGATCCAGTGGCCAGAGCAAACACCGGCTACTAGCAAAAAGGAGAGAAATAGGGATAAAGAAAATCCCAAATAACAAGTGCTACAGAGTTCATGGATAATATATATCAAGGACAACAAATAGAAAACACCAATGAGCAAAGACACTACCAAATGGATAAGCCAGTGTAGCGTGCACTCTTTCACTGTAGTGGGAAAGTACCCTTGCACAAGTTAATTAAGCAGATAAAGTAAAAAGTACTGGTCCTAAATGTATTGCATAATGGTTGAGTTAAAAGAGCTATTTATTAGGTATGCATTAAAATATTCAGACCAGATTATAGTAAATATAGTGAGTACAATAAAAAGATAGGTTAGAGGCAAATGCCTCAAGAGGTCACGAAGGCCAAAAAATGGCTAGGGATAAAATATCCCAAAAGAACAAGCAACTACCATGGGGGTCATATATACTATCCACAGCCCTATCAATGAGGCGATGTGAAAGTCGTACAGCGAATGTAAAAAAGCCCCCGCATATAGCCGTAAGAGCATATGCAGAAGGTAAGTCAGTAGTGTGGTACTAACAGAAAACTCATATTGATACTGTAATCAATGAACAATATGAGCAGTAAATATATAAAACTGCTACATAATTGTATGTACTGATATTGACGTAAATGACCAGTAACTGACCCTCAAATCAATAAACACACATGGAAGGGAAAGAGAGTACAAGTCCCTACAAACCAATCTATACTGACCCTGTGGTATACTACCAAAGGTGTGTACTGCTTGATGGAGGATTCGCACAGACCAGCTTGCCCTATCCCTCAATAACAACACTGGGTCACAGAGGGGGGGAAGGGGTGGGAAGAGGATAGAAAGAGGGAGAAAGGACCCTGAGTACTTAACTGAACTGTCCCTGTGGGAGTGTGATCTGATGGTGTTAGGTGGTTGCTGTTTGTGCGCTCAGCTCTGTTGGAGTTCCATTCGGTCTGACTCCATGGGTTGTCGCGGGATGCGTGATATCATGGCGCATCCCTCTGATGCACTTTTCGCTTAGGCTTCTTCCAGAGAGGGTAAAATCCTCCCACCATGCACAAGCCGTTATTTATATGCTGCTGCTAAGTGGAAGGGAAACAGGGGTTGAGCCTAGATGGACCGAATATACTGCTAATGTAGTGGCAGTCCTGATAATGCATGAGAAAAAAGGGTTAAAACCATAAAGATATATATGTACAGAAAGAATGTAACGAACTACACTAAGGGGACAAACAAAAACCCGTAGGAGTGAATGGGTACTGTATTGGTCGTGCGAACAACAGTGAGGTGGGCAGATAATGCAGGATAACATTCCAAATCCTGCTGAGAAATAATGATAATAGAGGACTAAAGGAAGGGTGAAAACAGGAAACCTTCATTAAGGCCATTGGGGGTCATTGTATTAAGGACATATATCCAACGACTCTCCCTTTGCAATAGAAGTATATCCAGGTCTCCCTTTCTGGGCCCTATAGTGACACGGTCAATGCCACAGAAATGGAGGCCACTGGCGTCACCACCGTGGGCCTCATTGACATGACTTGTCAAAGGGGTCTCAAGATGGTTACGTATTGAGCCAATATGCTCCAGAATACGACGCCTGAATTCCCGACGGTTTTGCCCACATATTCTCTCCCACATACACATGTCACCAGGTAGATCACTCCGTAGCTTTTGCAGTTCGTGAAATGCTTAATGTTATATTGGCAAGAGCCATTCTAGTTAGAGAAAGATTTAGTGGGTACAATAAATTTACAGGCCCTAGAGGTCCCACACTTATATGAGCCCATAGGGCGTTGTGGAATCCGTTTTATTTACTGTCCTGGCAAGATGACTGTGCACCAAGCAGTGTTTGAGATTGGGTGCTCTCCGACTGACCAATGTCAGGTAGGTTCGCAGAGCTTGTTGGAGGTCATCATCTTCTAACAGCAGATGCCAGTGACGTTTTAGAATGTGATTGACACTGGTCCACTTATTGTTAAATGTGCCCACAAATCTTATTAACTTAGGTTCAGAAGTCCTTGGTCGTGTCCCGTGTAGTAAGGCAGTCCGTGTCGAGCGTTTAGCTCGCACATAGGCTTTCTTAATACAGCTATTGCTGTAGCCTCTCTTTTGGAAGCGGGCAGTAATATATATACATCAGTCACTCTTTTCATTGTGTGTGAATCACCTTTTTGGATCCGTTATCAATGGGGCTGTTTGTGCATGTAATGCCAAATAAGGCTACTTGGACCCCTATTGAGCAAGGAATGGCATAGTGGAGAAATTATAAAGGGGAACTGGGGTGTCCACAGGATGTCAATAGCTCTGGACCCCTACCCACCATATATCACAAATATAGCCAATCCTCCTGGGGTGATAAAGCGTGGAAAATATCAGATAAGTTACTTACAGCTTCTACGATGGTTATCCGGATCAGCGTGTGTAAGGTTCTTGTCAAGTAAAATGGGCCGGGGACCTCGGTCAGCCGGCCGTGCCTGGAAACAATGCTGCTCTACCCGGGGAGACTTCAAACCACGCCCTCGGCTGTTGGATCTTAATCTGATGATGTACGAGTACTCGGGAAATTAAGAAACAGATACACAGGGTAATTCTGATTCCTCATCTCAGCTTTATTAATGAAAAGCAATACTATTTATACAGAGAAATAAGGTATTAATTGGAGGCATAATTAGAGGCGTAACAATATAAGCATATTAATAAATAACAGCTTTTCTGGGGACTTTCCATTTAGCCTTGGTTTCTGTAAACAAAACTTGGGGCTAAGTCGGTTCTGATAAAACACAGTACTGGCATGCGACCAGCAAAACAATTCTACTTTCACTGAAAACAACTAGCTGGAGGTCGTTTTTCTGCTTACATATATCAAGCAGAATGGTTATGACAAAATGGAGATTCTGCTACACATTTCAGGCCCTCCTTTTGTTCTCTAAAAGAACAACATTTTTAATTGCACTCATTTTCTATGACTAGCGCGTTATGGCAGCTAAGGAATTCGTATAGTATTTTAGTAAGTAAAGCTCCTTGCTAAAAAAAAAAAATGACAGTACATTTTATACACTTTCAATACGTAATACGCCCCTTAAGGGGGCCTGCTTAGTAAATGGAAAAATACAGAGTTTTATACACATAATGCTAAAAACCTTATTTTATGCAAGCGATCTTTACATATTACTGCCTATGTCTGAACAGAATACATTTTGCAGCCTTGGTGCACAACTGCAGATAAGGGGAATGCCCTACGTCTCAATACGTCACATAATCTGAGGGTCAGCTATTTCTGAGAATTAGTGGGGGCTAATTTCAACTGGGAGCGACTGCACAAACATCCTGCTTGCACGCATCTTTCATACTGCATTTACTCAGAATGGCAAAACAGACAAAATGGCTGCTATGGTCAAAATAGCTGACTTGTGATCCTTTCCTTGTGGTTGACTCACGCCCCTGGGTGATCCCCCCACCTTCCTCATATCCTCACATCCTATCTTCTCAGTCCCCTCTTATTTAAGGAACGGTTAACCATTTCATCATAACTTGATTCCTTTCCGTCCATTATATCGGCCCAGTTGATTTCTTCTTCTGGGGGACTGCCGACATCTTCATCACCGAAAAGAGCCATAGCGTCGGTGGGGGGTGCAACGCACTTCTGGATCAAAGTTTGCTGCACATAACACATACATAGAGAGTAATGAGTAGGACTGACACACATACAAAAGTGAATTTCCGTGGGGGAAGAGTGTCAGCGATGCACAGAAATAGATAAGGCTGGGTTGTGAATGTAAAAAAGACGTATTTATTTGGCCATTGGCAAGTAATAAAAGAGGGTGATTAGCCCCACAAACGAGCTCTGATGCTGACACTCTTCCCCCAAGATCAGATACTACCTTGGAAAGACCGCAAGACTACTCTTCTGAGAATTCAGAGAATTAACAATTCAGCAAGAGGAGCTGGACATGGAATCATCAGGTATGGTTGTTCGGTGGAAATTATCATCCACCTTTTGATCTTTGGCTCATTGACTGGCTTTTCAAGACAGAAAGATTTTACAGATCGAGGACAAGCCTTCCCCTTCGAGGCCTAGGGATCACTTATTCAGGATCCTGCATATGAAGCCAAGAACCTTCCCAGTTCAAGATGTAGTAAAGGATATGATTAAAGCATAGTGATTGCAACAAGACAAAAGTATCCATGACCAGGACATTTTTGAAAATGTGCCCATTTGAGGAGAAGCGGAAGCTTGGAGTTGTTCCACAAAGGTGGTCACAGCAGTATCAAGGTTTTTGCTAGACTATCAACCCTGCCAGTAGACGAGGCAGCCTCCTTTCGAGGTGCAATGACAGGCGGATGGAGGATGTCTTGAAGTTGTTTACTGCAGAAGGCACACCTTGCAGGTCTTTCATAGCTATAACCTCAATATCAAGAGTGAAGCATCAATGGATTCAATTAAGCTAGCAGCAAGGTACATGGCATTATCTGTCACAGCCAGAAGAGTGCTTTGGCTATGGCCTTGACAGGCAGATTTGTCATCAAAGAACAATCTGTTCAATTCCTTTCGAGGGACATCATCTGTTTGGCAGGAAACTAGATTCCATAATTGAGAGAACCTCCGGAGGTTAATTGGATATATGAACTTCCTTGCTACAGCCTGAGTGTGATAGTAAAATGTGTACATGTGTAAAATACACACATACAGTACACGTCTAGGATGGTGCACAGCAGGTAGTAAATACAGTATGAGAACACAAGGAGAAAAGATCACCGCTATGATTGCAGTCCAGATGTTAGTTCGTATTTGAAGTGAAGAATAAAGTAAACGTATGATTAATTCTAACAATACATAAAAAAAATATATACACATTATTGTGAGGTACGTAATGCAAAACATAAAACAGAAAAGCTAAAAGCATACTATGAGGCAACAGCCAAAATTATTGCCTAAATTACACCAGTGGAAGTTGAGTATAGAATAAACCCATTTATTAAGTATGGTAACCTATCTGTTATAGGAATTAAGGAACAAGGGAATACAAATATATATTCCACTACCTTGCCAATATTTTAATAAAAGCACAGAGCAGTGTCCAGTTGCTCCAGCACCTATCATCTCACATCATGGTTGGCTAGTCAACACAGGAAGGTTAACTAGATTCAACCCTAGACCTAAGATTCTTGCGAATGCAGTTCAATACGCAAGTGTGCATGGTTTTTCTTCCCTCCGGTAAAAGGAAAAGTTTTGTATGAGATTATCAGAGCAGCCAGAGCAAGCAATCCATGGCAGGGTTTCACATTGCATGAGACGGATAGCCACTCTATCTGCAACCGTGCAGGTTGTAAAATTGGCCAGATGGCATATAGGAATGTTCCAACAGAACTTCTTACACCAATGGCATAGACGGGCAATAAGCCTATCCAATTAAACGCCTCACCACATGACATAAGGAAGTCACTAAAATGGTGGGAATGCAACAGAAACCTAAAACAGGTTTCCCGCTATAGGATAACGTCTGGCTCATACTTCCTACAGAAGCAAATTGTACAGGCTTGGGTGACAGAGACAGAGAGAGCCCAGGGGAAATGGCATGGAACGTCGGCAAACATTTTAAGAATTAAGAGCAGTAATGGAGACGACCAGGCAATTCTCACAATGGTTATGAAGGTACAGAGGTCAGACCAGGCAACCGTACAACGGTGACCTATATAAATAGACAAGGAGTGACAAGAATTCCCGTACTCCTGCAATAATCTTTCCAAATTTTTGACCTGGGCAGACTGTCATTTAACAGACCTTACAACCTTTACCCCTTACAGGAAAATAATCTACGGGCAGATCTCAGAAGGAGGGCCCTAGACCCAGGAGAGTGGTCTCTAGCAAGCACAGCATTCAACAATCTAATCGAAAGGTGGGGAGACCAGAGAGAGACCTCATGGCAACAGCAGAAAACTACAAGGTTTCTGCTCAAGAATGTTTTATCCAGAGGCTAGGTAGACCAAGGTAGACACACTTTCCTTCCCATGGGAATTCCAGCTTGCATACGTATTCCCACCACTTCCCCTGATATCAGGAGTTCTCCGGAAATTTAGACATGGCAAGGCAGAGGTGGCTACAATACTCTCGGATTTGGCCACACAGCCTTGTTCCCACAAATAATCCAACACCTGAGCAGATGAAACATGGAAACTACCAGTGTTTTAAGGCCTGCGATACCAGGTTATGGTGCAGCACCCCAATCCAGGGACCTGGACTTTAACATAATGGAGGTTGAGCTGGAACTGCCCAGATCCAGAGGGTTGTCACACATGCTGGTACAAACCTTGGTGGCGGCAAGGAAGAAAAATACTTCTACAGTGTACCATAGAATCTGACAGTAATTCTATCTGTGGTATCAACTTGACGTGACGCGACGCGAGTTGGAGTGACGTCATCACCCGGAAGTGCCGGTGCGGTGGGGAGAAGGAGAGAGACCAGCCGTCGCGAGGACCGCGGGACACGGCCGTTCCCCAGTGAGCTACTTGTAGCTGGACACTGTTCACCTTCACCGGGGACATTTAAAGGACTCCTTATCTACCCATTCTGAGTCTGGTATTTACTCACCGACTCCAGTGACAGTAGATGACTGCTGATCCGGTCCACAGTGTGATGCAAGATCTCTGCTGAAGACATCTGATCCGGGTCGCATTGCTGGTGGATGGGTAACATATCCCATAAATGTCTAACTGATTTTTTATTGATGTACGCACAATAATTACCCTATTAATTTGTTGTTTTAATATATCTTTAATGCACTATGAGCGTTGTGCGCTGTGTCTTTTGTATTTTTGTCTAACGTTCTAGGGGGTGCCCTGAGCCATCCCCGGTACCACAGCTGCAGACGCTCCAATCTGAATATTAGGTCACGTAATATACCTTTAATAACACTGTATTATCACTTCACGTGTGTGGTATTGTTTAATAGTTGCGCACTTTCTGTTCACTTTTGTCCCCAATCCAGGGACCTGGACTTTAACATAATGGAGGTTGAGCTGGAACTGCCCAGATCCAGAGGGTTGTCACACATGCTGGTACAAACCTTGGTGGCGGCAAGGAAGAAAAATACTTCTACAGTGTACCATAGAATCTGACAGTAATTCGATCTGTGGTATCAACACCAAAATGTAAGCTTCTTGGTGCCTCATACTCCCATAATTCTGGAGTTCCTGCAAGAGGGTTTAGAGCTGGGACTTGGCACTAGCTCATTGATGGTACAGGTATCAGCACTGCTAGGAAAGCACTTGGCTGCCATAGATTTCATAGGTAGATTCTTCCAAGCTCTGAAAAGAATTGGACCACAATAAGGATCCAGTTCCTGCTTGGGATTTACCGTTGGTATTATGGGCTCTAACAGATGCCCCTTAGAGCCACTTTTCTCAAGCTTCAGATACGGACCTAACGTTAAAAACCGTCCTGTTGAAAGCAGTGACGCCGGCACGCAGGATTTGTGAATTGCAGGCATTGACAACAAATACGAACCAGCGCCTCAAAGTGTCCACGCACTCCTTTGTCCCAACTCCGGTGTGGGGTTGTGTGCGTCACTTCCTCAGGGGTTTGTGCTGTGTTAGCTGAGGAAATGACGCACATGTAACACATAGGGTTAAAGGTCATAGCTAATCTCAAGAGAAGCGCATGCCGTTTTTCAGGCTTGGCGATATACAATCCTATCCAGCAGTGAAAGGCTCTTCTACCCGATGTCCGCCCTCACACCGGAATTCGGTCAAGGGAGTGCGTGGACGGCACTGGAGCACATCTGCAGATGTCCCCCTGCAATGGAGGAGATAGTAGCAGATAGTAGCAGTTCTTTTGCCACAGTTGGATTTGCCTGTTTACTCCGTATTTGTTGTGAGTACGATTCCGGTTTTTATAACCAGACCAGCAGCATCAAGTTACTCTATTTATTCAATTTGATTGTTTTTTATTTTTTTTAAATAAATTAGCTTAACCATCAGCTGTTTTTCTGGTTGTATTTTGTTGTTTTTAATTTTTTAGTCTTGTAGTTTTGTTTATTGTGAGTGTAACAGGGGACTTATCCCTGTTCAGTAATGTGCCTTTAATCCAGCAGTGTGGTGGTTAACCTCTGGTAGTTAATTACTAAATACCACCTGCCTGATTAGATGGCTTAGAAAGCCTGTCTTTTGAAACAGGAAGTGAGAACTCTTTAGCTGACACCTGAGCTGAACTTGGAGACACACCTGTCTTGAGCTCTGCCAAAAGATAGCAGAGCTGCTTTCAAGACACAGGTAAAACTTCTAAACCTGTATGCTGACCAACCCTGAAGACAAGGGAGCTGAAGCAGGGACAGTAAAGATTTTCCCTCCAAACCACAAGGACCAAATAAGACTTCTAAAACCTGGATGCTGATATTTTCTGTGCACGCATAGGTGCGGTTCCAGGAGAGCAGAGAAGCTTACAAACAGATAAGACTTTTATTCTTAAGAGACTGCTTATATCTGCTTATTGCATGCTATGTTTTGGGGCTGGGGAGAAATGCTTGACTAGGGAGATGTGAATTGATTACATAGTGTTTTCACTAGAAATACTCCCAAGTGAACGGAAGCTTTGTCCCCCCCCCCCCCCCTTGTTTGGATGTTTTCCTGATAAAAAGGAAAAGGCACAATAAAGCCTTATTATAATTTCACATTATAAAGCCTCCTAATTGCGTACCTCTGTGAACGTCCGTCCACAGTGAGTTTGTCAGTTAGTTTTATGTTGTTTGTATGTGTTTGTTATCTGTGATGTATTTCTGCATGCAGTATACACTATGATTTTCTTTTGTGCTTAAATCCCACATATCGTGAAATGTATCTCCATGGACCAATCAAGCTGGTCTAGGGGTGCAAGATTGAATGGAAGTCCAAAGTCTATTCTCCATCTAGACATTCATTTGGACATTTAATGGACACTTTCTGAGGCGCCGGTTCGTATTTGTTTGTTGTCACTAGACATCACATCATTTTTGTTTTACACAGCATAAGCGCTATTAGCACCTCCTTTTTCTGAATTACAGGCATTGTTATGAAAGGAACCTTTCCTTATCTTTCATCAAGACAAGGTCATCTTGAGGCCAGTTGAACTCTAATTACTCACGGTTGTTTCAAAATTCCATCTCAACCAAGAGATAATATTACCCTTGTGTGGCTCAAAACCGGCAAATGACAAAGAACGGATTCTACACACATTAGATGTGCTAATGTGCTTAAAACTCTACCTTTCCAGAATGGAAGGATTTAGAAAGTCAGACAGGCTGTTCATCCTGCCGAAGGGATCAAGGAAAAGACACGCAGCCTCAAAGTTTACGATGTCACTACAACGTAATGGCTATCAAGACCTATACTATTCAGAAAATTCAAGCCCAGTGCTGGTAAAGGCCCATTCTGCGAGAGACAGGGCTACATTCAGGGCAGCAAAGGTGCAGGCTTCCCCTGTAGATTTAGGCAGGGCATCAATATGGACTTCAATTAGTACGTTTATTAAGTACTGTTCTTTGGATATACATGCCTCAGCAGATGCATGCTTTGGCAGAAGGGTCCTGCAGTCAATTGTTACCACTTAAATAAAATATTATATTTGAGGGACAAGGAGTGTGGTGTTCATTCTAGGGGACCCCCCTCCCCCTCTTTTTATGTGGGCTCTGCTTTGGCAAGCCCTATTGGTGACCACTGCCATGGACACAACCTATAAAATTGATATCCAACTTAACGTAATTTTCTACTCCTGGAGAGTCCATCCATGGCAGTGCTCACAATCCCCTCCCAAAGTTATGTTGAAGAGGATATTAATGTTTCTAGTTCTATATTTCAGCTTTTGTACTGAGACTACATGGGTGGAAAGGAGGGGCTATTTATAGGTCCTCCCAGAGGGAGATTTCTGTCCTATACCAGCTGGAGGGTGGAACTTTACCAATTGGTGAGCACTGCCATGGATGGACTCTTCAGGAAAAGAATATTACAGTAAGTTTGGTATCAATTTTCTTTATGCGATATGCCTGGCCCACTGCCATTTTAATGTCGTCACCCATTAATTATTTTTTCCTGTCTGGGTAATTTCTAGCATACATCTCTCCATACACAACTTCTTTGAGTTGTCTGAGGCTTCTGAATTAAAATGATGGACGGGTCGGGGTGTGGCACATGTTACAATAAAGTAATATCTTTATTTACATTCTTGTTTGAGATGTTCACGAACTGTATGTAATTTTTCTACCAAGCACAGACAATGCCCTTTAGAGCCTTTCCAATCAGCAAGTGCAACTATTCTATAAGTGTGTGTGTGTGTGTGTGTGTGTGTGTGTGTGTGTGTGTGTGTGTGTGTGTGTGTGTGTGTGTGTGTATATATATAAAGCAGAAAATAGCCGTGTTAGTTATACTGTGGGCTCTCCATTCATTGCAGGTCATTCAATGCAGGTCATAATTAAATGAAATTAAATGAAACCTTAAATTATAATGTGATATGTGTAATCTACAGGTTTAGGAATTAATGTATTGACTGACCAATAGTAAAATACAATACAATTCCAACAAACCATATATTAAAATATTTATCAATAAATAAGTACTGTACTGTTTTGGGTGATTGAGGCTTCTATATTATTTCAAACAGAGGCTTTCAACTTATATACGGAGACCTGAACAGTACAGGTCAAAATGTTACTATACAAAAATACGATAGTGTCTAGGTGTAAATGATTAGTATGTAAAAAATTACTTTTATAGGCCAAAATTGTTCACATAGACCATTGAGTTATGCAAATGTCAAATTTGTGAGGGATGTAGGAATGTGACTCAATTATAAAAGTCCTGCCCCTAGCGGACAATGCAGGTCATAGTTAATAATAGTAAAAATATTTAATATTATTAAAATAATAATATTATTATTATTTTCAGTCCACTTTAGACTTTCCAGGATTGAGTGCTCAATAGAGGGGGAACCTTTCTGATCGCTTTTGATCAAAACTGTTAATACTTCAATAAATCATCCTGATTTTTATAGCTATTTAGGATTGCACTTTTTTTTTCTTTTTTTCCCCTATTATCTAGGATAGGCATATCCTCATTAGAGCTGCATCCTAGTATCCTATTTCTCCTTGATCAGTACTTTATATTCAATTTACACTAATATACATATTAATTAATCACTTATATTTATATCACTTTGTGCTAGTCCTAGCGCTGATTTGTTTTTTTTATATATATATATAAATATATATATATATATATATATATATATATATATGCAAATATAGCTGTATGCTCATCTGCATGTCTTAGGCAGGTCTGCAACCCCGCCTTTCCCCATTATCACCCAGCATACAGCACTTCCACTGCAGCAAGGGATTCTGGGAAATGACATGCAAATGAGCACACAGTGTCACTTTTTGCCTCAATAACCATTTTTAACATGATTCCCTATAGGCTTAAGCTTGCTGCATGGTCACAGCTTTGAGCACAGCCAGGGTTAAGGTGCATACCCAGAAAACCACCCACAGACAGCTGTTTCGACCTTGATGGGTCTCATCAGTGTGGGGTTGATTTTACTGGGAATGCAAGAGAGGCTATGGGATAGGCTAAACCATAATACTGAGTTAAGTTATGGTGAGTAAAAAAAGTGACAAAAACCCTCCACGGTTTTTGTCACTTTTTTTACTCACCATAACTTAACTCAGTATTATGGTTTAGCCTATCCCATAGCCTCTCTTGCATTCCCAGTAAAAACAACCCCTCACTGATGAGACCCATCAAGGTCGAAACAGCTGTCTGCGGGTGGTTTTCTGGGTATGCACCTTAACCCTGGCTGTGCTCAAAGCTGTGACCATGCAGCAAGCTTAAGCCTATAGGGAACCATGTTAAAAATGGTTATTGAGGCAAAAAGTGACACTGTGTGCTCATTTGCATGTCATTTCCCAGAATCCCTTGCTGCAGTGGAAGTGCTGTATGCTGGGTGATAATGGGGAAAGGCGGGGTTGCAGACCTGCCTAAGACATGCAGATGAGCATACAGCTATATTTGCATATTTGCTTTCCTGTGGAGGGTTTTTGTCACTTTTTTTACTCACCATAACTTAACTCAGTATTATATATATATATATATATATATATATATATATATATATATATATATATATATATATATATATATATATATATATATATATATAAAATCAAAAAATAAATAGATGATACCGTTCTGTGGCTAACGAAATGCTTTTATTTGTACGAGCTTTCGAGATACACTGATCTCATCTTCCGGCGATGTTACAATGAATGAAGCAAGCAAAAGGTATACTTAAAAACAGTGTCTCTTGGAATGTTATCTGTGCTAGTCCTTGCCCCGGTGTGGATGTGTTTTTTGGCTAGAGGTGTCAAAGGGTACCTGAAAGCAAGTGATGTAAGAGTGTGTGTGTATCTGTGTGAATATAAATGCCAAAGAATGTCTGGTATACTACTATGCATATATAGTAACCATTTTCCCATATTATCCCTTAGTGCGCCTATTTGTCACTTATTTTTCTTGCTTGTGAGCCCCCCTTGTGGGATCTCACTTTTATAGGGGATGTGTGGAACCCCCCCAGACTAACGGCTGCAAGAGGGACTATTTACAGTGGCATCCCCAGCGCGGAACAACACCTCTGCTTTCATTATCCCATATTCACTAGTATACTGGGTCGGTGTAGACCATGGAGATGTTCTGCGCATGTGCGGTGGATTCCATACTCGTTTTCCTACGTGATGGTAAAGTTGTATACTTATAAACATAGGTCATGTCCCCAAAGGAAATGGGGGTAACGGATATTTGTATTTCACTGTGTATAGTTGGCATATGGGAGAGAGTGCTATTATCCTAATGGTAATGTGTGTTTATTACATACAAGTCCCATATACGCTGCAGTTAGATACTGCCGTTATCATATGTTGTTGTACATATTATTAGAGTCCTCTGAGTTATATACTTATCAATATGTTAGCTCGTGTCTCTTTGTAGTTGGTATACACAGATCAGCTTGTTTCATTGTTTAATTGTTTTTTTACTATTATTGTTACATTTTTACATGGATATACTGTTACCGCAGAGTACACAGGTTTAACCCCCAGCGAAATGATAGGCAGAACACAAGACAGAGTTACAAGGCAAACCTCTATGTTAAGCCTCAGGGGTTAAATATGTTCTTGTTGCAGTATGCTGCTGTCAGCAGACTGAGCTACCAGACACTGTGAGATCATTGAGATCACTGTATGTTTAGTGTACTTGAGGCATATAAACACGTTGTGTACAAATGATATGCTACTCTGTGATCTATAGATATTTATTATATACCGTGTGTCTCAACAGTATCTGTGTATTTTATACGTGGGAACCGAATCCCATAAAGCGGTGTTACAGCAATTCATATTGATCGAGCCATACTGCTGACAACTGAGAGATCAGGAACAACGCTGGCTATTTAGCCAGTAAAGTGAGATAGGAGGTAGGACAGGAGGTCCTAATATAGTATATACAAATTTCAAATAGTAAGAGCTGTAGCGTTTAATGCCACCATGTCGGCTAAGACCCGACGTACGTTTCGTCGCTCTGCTCGCGACTTCTCCAGACTCTACCCGCCCCCCTGACGAAGGGAGTGAATCTCTCGAAATGCGCGTCGATTGAAGGACGTCACCATCGGTGATGTTATCTGGAGTTGCCGACATCAGTCCTGGGATACACGGCTTGTATACTAATGCACTATTAGACACTCTGACCCTCCGTGGCAGATTTAAATCATATGATATTACTAGTTCTCCTCATCTGTTAGAGTGTGATACATATGTACTCTCCTCACTACACAGATAATATAGGATTACTTATCACTAGTAATTGTTCATACTATCCACGTTGAGGAGTGTTTTTCTATCTGTCTGGCCCTCCGTGGCAGCATAGTTGTATGCAATAGCAGAGTGTGAAGATATTATTATGTGTATGCTGCTGCAAGTCAGGTAGCCTGGTATACTTGGTTTACACTTTTAGGCTACATATTCATAGAGATCTATGTTATTGACCAATATGCTAAACACACTAATATGCAGGCATGAACAACTTTGGCAACCAGAGCTAATAATTACATTGTAAGATTTTTGGACTCATTGAATTGGTGTCACTTTTGTTGCAATTATCATAGCAATAGTAACAGCTTTATCCCAATATAGGCTGGTAAATCAACCTACTAAACCTTATTTTCACTACTGATGTCAAGTGTATTACTTTGGGTGTTACCTTCAGAGACTAGCATATTAATGCAAATTAATTAAGTTCTCTGGGTCACATACCTTACACCCACATACATTAAACACTGCAATTCCACTACGGGGTTTTTAATATATATTTTTTTATATACATGTAGCCAGGTCCCCCCTGCCTGTCAAGCCCCCCTTCACCTTGCTGGCGATCACGGGTGCCGCCAAGCCCAATGGCGGTCCCGTCGGCCGATCGCAAGAGTGGGGGCGGTCAGGGGTTGCCGGGGACGCGTGCAGCCGGTTGCCAGGGCCGCAATCGCGTTGTTAGGGTTCCTGGTGCTCTCGAAGCAGGGCGGCGAGGGCGCCGCCATCTTCTATTTGTTGACGCATGCGCAGTCATGCTCTCGTGGCCAGCAGGGAAGTTCGCGCATGCGCAGGAGACGCGCGCGAACGAGGGCCAATCAGGAGAGGGCTCACAGAAGGGACTACATCTCCCATGAGCCTCAGGAGCGCCCTACGTGACCCCAGGGAGCCAATAGGGCTACAGCATCTCCCTGCAGAGGAGAATAGATACTTTTCACAGGGTTTGGAGCACGTTAGTTGGCGTCAGGAGCAGCTAGGGGAAAGAGGTAGGGTGCAGGAGTCAGTGAGTCCCTGCACTAGGCCAGCAGCCCCCTAGGCCCCAGATAGCCGTGAGCCACTCGTAGCATTGAGTGTTGCAGGGACAGGCCCCAGGTTAGGGACCCTGCCCCTTACTACCCAGAGTCAGTTAAGGACACAGCGGACGCTGCGCGTCCATCCAGAGGTTTGGGCTCTGACCTCCGCTGCCGCTGCAGCAGCCATCCGGGTGGGATCACCCCGGACGGTAGTTCCTGTATTCGTCAGCATTCGGATCCTTTGTGAAGTTCCTTGGCAAGCCCGGGCACTGGAGTGCTCGGCAGGTAACCATCACCAAGTGCACCAACGATCCTACATATATATTATATTCATACGGGACTAGTGGCTGCGCAGTCACACATATCATCTCCCTTTAAGGGTGCGGGACATATTGTGTGGGGTTACTGGACACGGGGTGGGATCACCTGGTGTAGGTGGGAGCGTCCTGCGAGACACAGTAGTTAGTGTCTCCTCTAGAGAGGGACACCTGTTGATATATGAATAAGTATTGCTACAGTAAAGTCATTGGTTATTTTACATGCGGTGTGTGGAGTGATATATATATTTGTCATGCGAGGAACCACTCCTCCTCTGGCGGGAGCCATCGCAGGTGGAGGCGTTGCACCAAGAGATTGTGTTATATGTATGTACCCCAGTTTCCCCGAGCAGAGGCTTAGGCTCCTGAGAGCCACACAGGTATACACAGCAGGTAGTAGCGTCTGTATTCACAGGGAATATGCGTTACATTTGGAGGCGCTGCTGAGTCAGCCCTGGGGTGCCCTACTCAGTAGTTCACGTAGTATCCTATCAGTCAGCATGTCTGCGCTCAAGCCCCAACAAGTGGCTGACTGGGCCGGAAAGCTAGGAGAGCTCCTGCGACACGTAGTCGCCGTAGACGGGGTACCTGCCTATGTATCCATGTTTACTGTCAGCAGTGCAGTAAGGACATTACCTGGTCTGGCGGGCGCCCGCCTCATCAGCAAGCACTACAACATTGACCGGCAAGAGAACACCCTATTGCTGGCCACTGAACAAGCTATTCCCCCTGATAGAGGCCCACGAGTAGTGTATCTACCAGAGACTTTACCGCAAGGGTGCCCTCTAATTTACCCTGGAACCGTTTCCAGTCACGTAACTTCCCTTACCAGACATGCGGGTTGGGAAGACAAAGATATGGCCGCCAGTACACCCATCAGATCAGACATATCTCTACCCCGAGTGACCTTCTCTTCTGATGCTAGGCAAGGGGCCACCAGCTGGGCCGGTAGCCCGCCAACATCACCGATCCCTAACCGGTTAGTGAACAGCTTCACCCCAACCTCTAACAGTCAGGGAGCGGGGATCACAAGTTCCTCAGACAGTGGCGGCTCCATGCTACGAGCAACATTCCCCACAGCTTGTGGAAGCGATAACTACGTCCGCCCAAGCCCAAAATTACAGGAAGATGAAGGCGTTTTCAGGAACGGTTCCTGTCCCCCCAGACGAGGAAAGCATCGAGTCTTGGAAGGAACACACCCTCAAGGTGATCGATGAATGGCCCTGCTCTGAAACGGTCAGACGTCAGAGAATCCTGGAAAGCCTCCGACCCCCAGCAGCCACCATGGTCAGTGCACAGCGCAACCAAGACCCTGATCTCGCTGCTCATCAGATGGTAGACTTGTTGGTCCAGATCTATGGCAAAGATGAAGAGGAGAGTGAGCTGTGGTTCAAATATTACGGTCTCCGACAGAAGGAGAAGGAAGACCTGTCAGATTTCCTTCAACGAATCCAGCTAGTCCTGTGGAAATTGCAAACTTGCGGCCTCATCCTAGCCTCAGAGATGGATGAATACCGGCGCAAGCGGTTCCTCTGAGGGGCCATTCCCACGCATCACATAGTGATCATGATCAGGTGCTCACTAATGGAGGGGCCTCCCCCTACCTTCAGTCACGCTTGTGCTCTCCTCACAAGCACAGGGAAGAAAGGGAAGGACCCGCTAGCGAGGTGGGGAGGCCGCAGACAGCAGAGCGGGAGTGCGCGCGCTCTCAGGCACCAACGCGGGGTTTGCAGGAAGCCAATGCTTCAGCACAGGAGTCTGGAAACGGAAACCAGGAAACATGGAACATGGAGTCCAGAGCACAAGGTAACATCCAGAGAAGGATTGCTTCTTGGAGAATGTCCAGACTTCTTAAAGGCATTTTGACAGAAACAGCATGGTGCAGCGAAACTAAACATAACATAAGGGTTCTTAGTCTAATCCATTGGCCAAGGAATTATAAGCCTGCTACCACGTCAAGGTGAACCCTACTAAGCAGGTACCTACACTACCCGATGATAAACTAACCTCAGTAGTATGAGTGACTGTCCCAGTCTTCCGGAATCCACAGGAGATAAGTAAAGGTCCAAAGGAGGTCCAGACAGGAACAGTATGCGATGAGTACTAGCAGGCACCAGGGCTGGTAGCAAAAGACTAAATGCAAAGAGAAAGTCAAAGAGAGGCTTACTTCCTGTCAGGAGGAAGAGGGCAGGGTTTGCCAGAAAACAAGATGGAGTTTCTTGCTTCACAATTCTTAAAGACACAGGATCTTGACTCGCAGCTAGAGGGCGGCGATCAGAAGTAAACAGGTAAGGAAGGAACACGCCACAGTGGCTGTGTTCCGCGCATCGTTACACCTTCATGGACATTTTGGGGATCGTCAAAGGGCATGAAGCCTATACGAAGCTACATACAGGCACCAAGGTCAAAGAGTCCACTGCGAGTGACATCCCGGGAGCCTCCACTCGCCGGATCAAGAAACCTGTCAAAGAGGAAGAGGAGCCACCCAAGTCGCCCTCGACGAAAGGCCGTACTTCGGGGAGATCCTCCCCCACTTACCCAAGACGACTAGTTCCTAAAGATATCGTCTGCTACGGTTGTGGACAGAAAGACCATTTCTCCAGAGAGTGCCCGGATGGGGGCACCCAAGAAAAGAAAACGCCCAGTAAAGGAAGCTCGGCTAGGTCCATGATCTGTCGGATACAGACCACAGAAGCCAAGACATCCGAGGCCACCCCTGCGCCTCCCAAAGCTCCTACTGACCTAAGCCCAGACGATGGAATTCAGCCGGGGATGGTTACTGTCAGGTAGGCCCCTCTGCCATCATGCGTGTGGTAGTAGAAGGAGTCTATGCCTCTGCTTTACTGGACACCGGGTCCCAAGTGACCATAATCTACCGATAATTCTACGACCAACATCTTAAGCACTGTCCCCTGCGGTCGGCGGAACATATGAAGGTGAGGGGGTTGAGCAATGAAGATTACCCCATCGATGGGATTGTGAGAATTCAACTGGAGATACTTCAATTGAATAACGGTAAGAAACATCCCATGCATGTGGAGGCAATGGTATGCCCGAAGCCTCAAGGACAGTGTCAGTACCCGGTCATCTTGGGAACAAATACGGATATAGTGCGAGTCGTAATCAGAGCCTAACTGAAGGAGACCAATGAATTGCCAATGGCCAATACACTCCTTGACCCTGTACTGAGAGAGGAGTGCAACAGAGTATATACCTTAGAGTGTCACGGGGACCTCTACAATCGTCAATGCGGACTGACGATCATTTTACGAGGGGGAGTGCAACGCATTGCCGTCTGGTGCTGTTATCCCGATCGAGATGAGACCGATCATCTGTTCTCTCTGGAGAGTACCCCTGAGGAAGAGACCCAGAGAGGATATAGGGTAATACCTGAAGTGAGAGAGTAGACGACCAAAATTCCTCTACGAACCTACGTGTATGTTCAAAATATCTCTCCATTCCCGATGGACATTGATGCAGGACAAAATTTGGGCAGCATATATCCCTTCAGCCCGGTAGAAATAGCGCCCCAGGTGAACGCTGCTGCAGTGGGTGAGCAGTTAGTCGATCTGGATTTCAACTTCGGAGACTCGACGCTGCCAACTGAGTGGAAGGATCGACTGACGGCTAAGCTGAACGAAAGAAGGACGGTATTTTCCACAAGCGAGATGGATGTGGGCCACAGTCGCAGCGCCCAACACACCATTAGGTTGAGTGACGCCACTCCGTTCCGTTAACGCTCTCGTCGCATCGCCCCCAGGGATGTGGACGATGTAAGGAACGTCCTGAAGGAAATGGAGACCGCTGGGATATTGACGGAGTCTCGGAGTCCTAATGCATCACCCATAGTGGTGGTAAGAAAGAAGAATGGATCTGTAAGATTGTGCGTCGATTATCGAACTCTGAATAATCGTACGGTACCCGATCAATACAACCTTCCTCGCATTGAAGAAATCCTGAATGCTCTAACCGGGAGCCAATGGTTTAGCGTGCTCGACTTACGATCTGGGTACTACTAGGTACCTATGAGTGAAGAGGACCAGGAAAAGACAGCCTTCGTCTGCCCCCTGGGCTTCTACCAATTCATGCGTATGCCCCAAGGTATATGTGGAGCTCCTGCTACCTTCCAGCGACTGATGGAGAAAACAATCGGGGACATGAACCCTCGGGAGTGTCTTGTCTTCCTGGACGACATCATTGTCTTCGGGAAGACCGTGGAAGAGCACGAAGAGAGGCTGCTGAAGGTGATAGACCGTCTTGGAAAAGAAGGATTGAAGTTATCCCTCGGTTTTGTCACACCTCGGTGACCGACGTGGGACACATCGTGTCTGCTCAAGGAATTGCTACCGATCCAGCCAAAGTAGAAGCGGTAGTGAACTGGCCGCGCCCCGAGAATGTCACGGAACTGCGATCATTCCTGGGTTTCTGTGGGTATTACCGTCGCTTCGTGGAAGGGTACTCTAGTCGAACTAAACCCCTGAACAATCTGTTGAAGATATACCGTGAAGATACCGGAAGGAAGGCCACGTCGGCCCGTCAACCGTTTGGTGATAAGTGGACATCCGAGTGT
Organism: Ascaphus truei; assembly: GCF_040206685.1. Taxonomy (NCBI): domain Eukaryota; kingdom Metazoa; phylum Chordata; class Amphibia; order Anura; family Ascaphidae; genus Ascaphus; species Ascaphus truei. The sequence continues at coordinate 375,090,593 of NC_134485.1, forward strand.
GAGCGGGCCTTCCTGAACTTGAAGAAAAGCCTGACTGAAGCACCCGTGCTTGCGTATGTCGATCCAGAACAACCATACGTTCTGCATGTGGATGCCAGGCTCAACGGACTAGGCGCTGTCTTACATCAGAAGCACCCAGAGGGTCTTCGGCCTGTAGCCTACATCAGCCGCAGTCTGACACCCAGTGAACAGAAATACCCTGTACACAAGCTAGAGTTCCTGGCTCTCAAATGGGTGATCACAGAGAAACTTCATGATTACCTCTATGGTGTTACGTTTGAGGTAAGGACGGATAACAATCCCCTCACGTACATCAATACTTCCGCCAAGTTGGATGCAGCAGGGCACCGATGGCTGGCAACCCTATGTAACTACAGATTCTCTCTGACTAGAAGAAAAAATGGTGTATATAGCGCTAAAAATGAACAAATAATATTATGGTGCAATATTGTGAACCACAAAGTGAATATATGTGATATTAACTAAATAAGACAAGGCTGCCAGGAAAAAACTAACCCAAACACAGTTAGTACAAAGCACAGAAAAAAACAATACTGACCGGCGCCTCAATGTCCAAATGGAAAATATAAGTGAGTCCAAGGATATGCTGCAATGTCCAATAAAGATGATCCAGTCGTTAGACAGCAGGCTCCACAGCAGCAACCAAGGTATATAATGCAGGGAAGATAAAAGGAGAAATCATAGCGTAACAAGGTATGAACAAAACATATAACACACATACACAGACACACAAACACTTACAACAATAACAGATAGGCTGACTTATAACAGAGAATTTATTAAACAAATATAAAAAGGCAGAGAACTAACGGAGCAGGTCTAGGATCCGGTGTGTAAAACCGGAATCCTACTTATAGGAAATCCAAAGATTACAGGCAGTGGTGTATAATGAGCGTTGTCCGGCGGCAGCTAATGGTGGATGCGTGGCACTTTAGGGAAAGCTGCAGGCACCTCTTCTGATCGAAGTCAGGTTGCGCGTCACTGTAGACCACTTCTCGCGATGCCTCCCGTCCGCGACCCGAATTACGTCACACTGGATGAAGCTGCTTGCCGAACTCGCTTCTCCTGCTTTCTGAAGCTGTGGATTTCAGCAGGGGTCTGCTCCTGATAGAGTTAGGGCCTTTGAGAGTTACATTGTGTCAGCGAACTCTATCAGGAGCAGACCCCTGCTGAAATCCACAGCTTCAGAAAGCAGGAGAAGCGAGTTCGGCAAGCAGCTTCATCCAGTGTGACGTAATTCCGGTCGCGGACGGGAGGCATAGCGAGAAGTGGTCTACAGTGACGCGAAACCTGAGTTTCGATCAGAAGAGGTGCCTGCAGCCTTCCCTAAAGTGCCACGCGTCCACCATTAGCTGCCGCCGGACAACGCTCATTATACACCACTGCCTGTAATCTTTGGATTTCCTATAAGTAGGATTCCGGTTTTACACACCGGATCCTAGACCTGCTCCGTTAGTTCTCTGCCTTTTTATATTTGTTTAATAAATTCTCTGTTATAAGTCAGCCTATCTGTTATTGTTGTAAGTGTTTGTGTGTCTGTGTATGTGTGTTATATGTTTTGTTCATACCTTGTTACGCTATGATTTCTCCTTTTATCTTCCCTGCATTATATACCTTGGTTGCTGCTGTGGAGCCTGCTGTCTAACGACTGGATCACCTTTATTGGACATTGCAGCATATCCTTGGACTCACTTATATTTTCCATTTGGACATTGAGGCGCCGGTCTGTATTGTTTTTTTCTGTACATATTCTCTCTGAAGTACGAGCCGGGGCCTTTGAACATTGGAGCTGACGCTCTATCACGACGACCAGGATTAAGTGCTACTCCCGATGATGATGAATGGGAAGAGATCCCTGGGCCTGGGATGCGAGCAATGTGTAGCATAGCGACCGTCATCAATGATCAGGTGGCCTTCTCCGAACTACGAGTTGCAGATTCGTTAGGATGCCAGTCGCAGGCTATCCCCGCCGCCTACTGCGATCCCAAGGGAATGAACATCACCCATGACAAAGTCATAAGATGGAAAGACTTAGTGGACTATCAAATAAGAGATCCCGTAATCAGCATAATTCGGCAAGCTGTTCAGAGGAAGAATCCCGCTCTACTGAAAAGTGCTCCCCGAGACCTGATCGCGTTGCTAATGCGTGAGGTGGACAAGTTCGAGATAGACAATTGCTTGCTCTATAGGGTAGTCCAATATAACAACCACCCTGATAGGCGACAACTGGTTCTAAACTTGAGATATATGGTGTTGAAGTCTCTACATGATGAACATGGGCACCTCGGTGTAGAGAAGACTTTTGGGTTAGTCCAAGACCGTTACTTCTAGCCCAAGATGCGGGAAGCAGTGGAACAACACTGCCGCCGTTGTTCCCGGTGTGTCCAATGCAAGACTTTGCCTACCAGAGCAGCACCCATGGCCCATCTCAAGAGTTCTGGTCCAATGGACCTGGTGTGTATGGACTTTTTGTGTATTGAACCCGATACCCGAGGAATCTGTAACGTGCTGGTCATCACGGACCATTACACCTGGTATGCTCAGGCCTTCCCCACAAAAGACCAGAAGGCCATCACAGTCGTAAAAATACTATGGGAAAAGTTCTTCGTTCACTACGGTCTTCCAAACCGACTTCACTCCGACCACGGGCGAGATTTTGAGAGCACTCTGATCCGAGAATTACTCAAAATGCTGAACATCGCCAAATCCCGGACGACTCCGTACCACCCCGAAGGAGACGCTTTGCCTGAACGATTCAATAGGACCTTGTTGGACATGCTCGGAACCCTGAAGGGTGCGCAGAAAACGGAATGGAGTCGACATGTAGAAGCTTTGGTACACGCGTACAACTGTACTCGCCATGAATCCACTGGATTCTCCCCATACTTCCTCATGTTTGGGCGGGAGGCAAGACTCCCAGTAGATGTGCGTCTTCGAGTATCAACGGATGGGATACACAATGCTACCCATTTCAAGTATGTGCAAAGACTAAAGGACAGTTTGCAGCAAGCTTACCAACAGGCTGAGAAGTCTACAGCTAAACTGAATGCTGGCAATAAGAGACGATATGACAATAAAGTCAAGTATCGGGAGCTACGTCCTGGGGACGCTGTGTTGCTTCGTAATCTGGGAGTCCCATAAACTAGCGGACCGGTGGAGAGACGGTGTATATGAAGTAGAGTCACAGATGCACGGCCTCCCGGTTTATCGCATCAAAGACACTGACGGCCGGGTAAAGGTTTGGCATCGTAATCACCTTCTTCCCATCCCCCAAGTGGGAGACGAAGAAGCAGAAATACTGGCCACACCTCTCAACGGTGAGTCCGATTTATCAGAGATGGGTCAAGAGACTGTAAATAACGAAACCCACTCTGAAACTCCTGAAGACCCTATGGAGGGACCCTCTCAAAGGGACTATTCCACAGAAGGGGCATCTCCCGGAGGAGCTACGGGTAAGGGGCCTAGTAGGCCAATGCCTACTAAGGTGGCACCAACAGTCCAACCTTTGGATCCACAGAGCCCGAGCTTTGTACCCAACAAAGACTGTTCAGAGACATTTCTCCCCTCAAGGGAAGAGGCTGAGACTCAGGACTGTACATATTACTCCCCAGAGGGAGTTGCTGAAGAACAGCTCTGAAAGAGCCAAAGAGTCAGGTACCCTCCAAATCGGGAAACCTATGATCAAATTGGGGCACCCCATTATGAGGCTCAGCAGTGGTCTCGGAGCAAAATCCAATCTGTGATTGTGATGCTCACCGAATTGTGCAACATCGTATAAAGTAAATGCGAATGTGCTAAGTTATATAATTGAACTGCATTTTTATTATATAACTGATGTATATAGTTTTGAAGTTATGTGTCCCAAGCGAGGGCGTTGGGGTTTTTACAAGGGGGAGGATGTAGCCATGTCCCCCCTGCCTGTCAAGTCCCCCCTCACCTTGATGGCGATCGCGGGTGCCGCCGAGCCCAATGGCGGTCTTGTCGGCGATCGCAAGAGTAGGGGCGGTCAGGATTCTGCTCGGGGGTTGCCGGGGACGTGTGTGGCCGGTTGCCAGGGCCGCGATCGCGTTGTTAGGGCTCCCGGCACTCCCGAAGCATGGCGGCGAAGGCGCCGCCATCTTCTATTTGTTGGCACATGCGCAGTCATGCTCTCGGTGCGGTGGCCAGCAAGGAAGTTCGCGCATGCGCAGGAGACGCGCGCAAACGAGGGCCAATCAGGAGAGGGCTCACAGAAGGGACTACATCTCCCATGAGCCTCAGGAGCGCCCCACGTGACCCCAGGGAGCCAATAGGGCTACAGCATCTCCCTGCAGAGGAGAATAGATACTTTTCGCGGGGTTTGGAGCACGTTAGTTGGCGTCAGGAGCAGCTAGGGGAAAGAGGTAGGGTGCAGGAGTCAGTGACTCCCTGCACTAGGCCAGCAGCCCCCTAGGCCCCAGATAGCCCTGAGCCACCAGTAGCATTGAGTGTTGCAGGGACAGGCCCCAGGTTAGGGACCCTGTCCCTTACTACCCAGATTCAGTTAAGGACACAGCGGACGCTGCGCGTCCATCCAGAGGTTTGGGCTCAGACCTCCGCTGCAGCAGCCATCCGGGTGGGATCGCCCCGGACGGTAGTTTCCTGTATTCGTCAGCCTTCGGATCCTTTGTGAAGCTCCTTGGCAGGCCCGGGCACTGGAGTGCTCGGCAGGTAACCATCACCAAGTGCACCAACGATCCTACATATATATTATATTCATACGGGACTAGTGGCTGCGCAGTCACACATATCATCTCCCTTTAAGGGTGCGGGACATATTGTGTGGGGTTACTGGACACGGGGTGGGATCACCCAGTGTAGGTGGGAGCGTCCTGCGAGACGCAGTAGTTAGTGTCTCCTCTAGAGAGGGACACCTGTTGATATATGAATAAGTATTGCTACTGTACAGTAAAGTCATTGGTTATTTTACATGCAGTGTGTGGAGTGATATATATATATATTTGTTCTGCGAGGAACCACTCCTCCTCTGGCGGGAGCCATCGCAGGTGGAGGTGTTGCACCAAGAGATTGTGTTATATGTATGTACAAGAGAAAGAGATGGGGGAACACAGGTGGAAGGGTGAAATGGAACAAAATATGGTTCAGGTGTGTTAAGCCCTGAAGCAATGACAATGGGGTTTTGAAGTGTTTATTAAATCTTAACACTCACACGGCCTTGTGCAAATGCTGTCGCATCAAGGTATCTTTTGGTCTTCTCCTCTCTGTCTTGTAGAGTAGTTCTTCACTCTGCGTCTGCGAACTTCTTCTCCTTCATCTTTGATGTAGTATCACCCCGAGAGCGCTGCGGATATTTTCTCCTGTCTATCATTGTGGCTGGATGGAGATCCCGGCTGCACGGCCAGCACCTGGCTCCTCTCTCCCGGTGTATATATACCTCTCTCCCGGTATATACACCTCTCTGTACTCCGCGCCACTCCCTCAGACTCACGAAGCTTCTGTGTAAAATTCAAACCTGGCGGCCGTTGGCATCTTCAGAAGTCCTTCTTGGAGGTGACCATTGGTCACCGGTATATATACACCGGGAGAGAGGAGCCAGGTGCTGGCCGTGCAGCTGGGATCTCCATCCAGCCACAACGATAGACAGGAGAAAATATCCGCAGCGCTCTCGGGGTGATACTACATCAAAGATGAAGGAGAAGAAGTTCGCAGACGCAGAGTGAAGAACTACTCTACAAGACAGAGAGGAGAAGACCAAAAGATACCTTGATGCGACAGCATTTGCACAAGGCCGTGTGAGTGTTAAGATTTAATACACACTTCAAAACCCCATTGTCATTGCTTCAGGGTTTAACACACCTGAACCATATTTTGTTCCATTTCACCCTTCCACCTGTGCTCCCCCATCTCTTTCTCTTGTTTCCCTGTTCATTAAGGATCCCGTGTAGATCCTATTTTGGGGTTGTTTGAGTCACAGGAGGAGACAAAGAAGCGGAGGGATACCTTACGAACTTCTAAGGTTGTTATTATACCTATATCCCGTACTTATTATACATACAGGTAGCGCCCGGTTTTTCTCTTTCCTTATATGTATGTACCCCAGGCTCCCCGAGCGGAGGCTTAGGCTCCTGAGAGTCACACAGGTATACACAGCAGGTAGTAGCGTCTGTATTCACAGGGAATACCCGTTACATACACATTGTTACATATTTATTTTTTGGTTTTAATACATTTGTCAGTAATTTGACCAATAAAATTTTATTATTTTTCATTTGATCCTAGTTTAAGAGCCACAGCAGTTGAATTCTCTGCAGGACTCATTTGGTTAGTACTTTTTCCCCTACATGCTAATGAGTGCATTTTTTGGTGGAGGACCTTGCGGATCCTCTTTGGATCTATTTGTCTACATATCATATATTCCTCCATTGCACCTTAGCCATCATTTATACTAATGTGTATTAGGTGAGCAGTTTTTTTCATTTCACATCTAATGTACAGGTTTTGAAGAATTTATTTTAGTGTTAGGACACTTGAGACGTGGTCTGCCTTGGAGGAGCTCAAGGGCTTACAACACTTTGGCCAAAGAGGTAAACTAGAAGACCATTTTATTCAAAAGCTATATATATATATATATATATATATATATATATATATATATATATATATATATATATATATATATATATATATATATATATATGCACTGTACTGTGTATTTGTGTCATTTGGATGTAGCACTGGGCTCTGTCTGTGTTTCATGTTCTGGCTCTGGTTTTAAATATATATTGCCATGCTCAGTAGCACTCCTCTTTGACACTTATACGCATATATATCACGGCCCTGAGGAAGGTCTCCCTGAGAGACCGAAACGTTGGCTTTCGTGTACCTGTTTATTTCAATACAGACTTCTTTGGATTATACCACGTTGGTTGCTGTCTCCTTACTGGTCTTTGGGCTGGTTTGTATGTTATGTGGATCCCTATGGGACTAGCAACTGCCTTTTGTTTTACATCAGAGTGCTGACTGTTTGATCTTTATATATATATATATATATATATATATATATATATATATATATATATATATATGTTGCGGTTACTTTGGGGGTTCAATATGAGCTTATAGGGGTCCTGTATGTTTTAGGATATGATGCTATAATGACACACCATATTAAAAATGCCGTCATTTTATTCCATTAACACTGATAAACACTTGTGTGTTTTTAATGAAAAATAAATGCTGATTTTACATAAAGCGGAATGCTTGGTTATATTTCAAATCATTCAATATTTTTCTATTTTGTGGCAATTCACATGTAAAAACATTATCTGCATGACCATTTAACAACACTCTTTATTAAAACCTTCTGCAAACTTTAATTTGGTATGGTTTACTGGAACTTTGGGTATAATCTGTCCTCAGTAATTAAAAGGAGCAGCGTGTACTGTATCTTTTTATCTTTTCTTTAACATTGTGATTCAGGGCCTAAATTTGCAACAAAAAAACCTTTTGTAATCTTGTTTGAAAGCTATTTTAAAGAATGAAAGATATTACAATTGTCAGGCATTTATTTTTTTGACTGATTCTTTATTAATTTGAGTTTTAATAAATGATTCAACGTGGGATGGCACCTTTAAGCAGTCACTGTTTTGTTGCGTTGTACCTATAAACATCTACTTATATTATAAATAGCTACTTAAAGAACTAGACTATTAGTAGGGCTACTATCAGTAGTGGAGCGCTGGGACCACTGTACTGGGCCCGGGGGCTGAGGGGGCCCGTCTAGCCCAACGCGGAACTGTGGTACGACAGGAAGTAGGTTGCGACTTCCGGGATCAGCAGAAATCCCTGTATTGGCCCCTTCCTGTACAAATTGTTGATTTAATAAATATATTTTGATTGACTCCTCAAGCCTTTTCCCTTTAACATCATACAAAATCGTGTTTATGTTCTTGGGTAAATGTAAGTTTCTAAATATATGTTTTCTAGTGTGGATTGTTTTGTGTATTAGGATAGTAAACATCTGTAAGGATACTAAATGATTTAGGGAATTGTACTCGAAAGACACTTTCTAATCTGGTTTGATCATTTAAAGGTGGTATAGTGGAAACAAAAAATGAACTGACTTACCTAAACAAATCTAACAATGCTAATAGCAAAGGTTTAGCAGCTTTCTTGAGAAATTAGTAACAAGTTGAATTTCTTAGGGGCCTCTGAATGGGCAAATGTTTTGTTAATGCAGTGGGTTTAAAAAAACATTTTTTTAACCTTTTTCTAACCCTGTCCCTCTCAGGGAACCAATACAGTTAATGAGCAAATAAGGGTGGGTAGTCATGTTGGTTCTTTCTTCCATGTAGTAACAAAGGAGGGAGAGGGTGTACATTAGGTAGTATGATGCCTTTTTTTGGACCAACCAGTGGTTGAAATGTTACAAGTTTTTGTGCCTCTCAGGGTCCTTCATCGGGTATGGCAGAAAGACTAAATATTTATATTGTGTTTCTGTATTTCTGCCACACCTGATGAAGAACCCTGAGAGGTTCGAAAGCTTGTAACATGTCAACTACTTGTTGGTCCAATAAAAGTTATCATACCACCTGCTCCCTCTCCCTCCTTTGTTATGTCTGTATAGCAAGTGCTTGTAAAGCTACACACTTCACACAACAGGGGAAAATCTACCCTCTCGTGTCTAACTTTAAAAAATATTTTTAAATACTTATACAGTGAGCAAAAGAAAGATATCAATCACCCCATATGTAACCCCTTAACCATGTTAATATTGGTACTAGGAGTTATTAAAACTTCAGTGCTGGAAGCCGTGATGTGTTCCTGTGTTTCCAAAAGGACAGGCACTGGTTGGATCAGTAAACTCTCTTTGACCTCAAGTTTTAAAGAATGAGCTAGTGGTTTTAATTTTTGAGGTTCTGTTCTTTACACGCCACATCTTGGCTGTTTTTGAGCAGGGGAAAGATCAACTCACTATGGTTTCACTCGTCACAGTGGTTTGTGACCAAAATGACAGACACTGTCTGACAAACTGTCTCTACTTGTGGATTTCTCAGGCACGCACTGTGTTGCTGTAATTTTAGGATATCTCCTGGCTCTCAAGTGACCCGAATCTGAAGAAGAATGGGACTAATTCATCACGCATTTTGTAGTCATGTTAGAAATATTCAGCATTTATATTTAGTGCAAGAAACTTTTATTTGTATTTTAGCACTTTAATCACTTTGCTAATCTCTACAGTACATCGAACGCAAAAGATGTATATATGAACATATATACACATGTTTCACATGTCTGCAGTGACCATTCAGCACTGTGAAGGGGATTTACAAAGCTCTCATCAAGGATATCGAAGTTTGATCTGTGTTAATTGGCATTCAAATTAATGTCAGTTAACACTGATCACGGTCCGATGTCGCTTGTCAGCGCTTTTTTTTTAAATTCCCCTCTATGTTTTGAGTGATACATAGAATGACTACATTTGTGTCCATATCATTCTATGCAATACCTTAATATGTCAGCAGCTATATGTGTTACACACCACAGATGTAGTTGTTCTATACTGTATTCATATACTGTAAATCCTGTAAGGGCTTAGTATGATTTGGCATCCATTCAGAAAAAAAACCAGTCACAATTAATTATCTCTAAATACCCTTCTAATGATCGGTGATTAAGAATATACATACCACTGACTGAAGTTATGAAGTGCTGCACAATTTCATAGAAAACAAACCTTTTGGATAGGATTTAAAAATGTAAAAAAAAAAGTCTTACATGTATTTATTTACAGTATCCTATGCAATACAAACAACTACATTTGTGGTTACATGAGCTGCACTGATCGTGCCAAGTTCACTTTCTATATAAATGTATGTACTAGTTTGTTTAAAACCCTTGGAGGATTAAAATAATTTCTGTTTGAAATCTCACACTTTGAGTGCTTTTATGCAGAATATTTAAGCCAGACTAATCACTTGGGATGTTTTTGAGAGCCCTGGTTTTGGAACGGCTAAATATATCTAGATGTCTTGTGCCCACTTGTCGAATTGCTGGTGGGGGGGAGTTCTAAACTGTTGCTCTCTATTCATTAAATATGTTGTCAGATTTTAATTAAGATGAAAGAAAACTATTTGCTAAGAAGCTGCAGTTGCTTTGTGCTGAGATGTTGCCATGGCTTTAGTGCAGCCATGTGGGAATAGCATTATAATTTTGGATGTACATGTTTATTTTACAAGAAGTACAGATGTAGCAAGCGTTGCTGCACCAGCGGGTACAGTCACACATCGGTGCCACCCCTTTTTCATGAGCGGCTAATGGTGTCTGCTGCCGCGTTGTATCCTGCCACAGTGCGCCAGCGGGAACAAGAACGTAACAAAAAACACTAATATATTAACGAACAGTTCTACATTCAGAGACTCATAAGAAATGAAAATTGTAATACCTTTCCAGTGAATCAAAACAAGCCAAATCTTTGCTTTTAGCATGGTTAAATTAGTTTAAGAAAGCCAACGAGATTGGTAAATTGTGAGAGGTTTTTTTGTACAACTACATGGGATTGCACCTTTAAATGTTTTTGCTTTTAAATAATATATCACTTGTGCAGAACTCTGTGAGAAGGCAGCTCATGATATTTAAATATTCAGAATAGAAGAGAGGGTGATAATCTGTATGCTCAGCTCAAAAAAAAAAAGGACATTCTAGGCAACAGCGAAAAGCTTACAAGCTCCCCAACACCTTACTCAACATTTTGTGTAAAAATAAAACAAAAAACTTAGACCAAACGTCACCACAGGTCAACTTACACAGCAATATAGGTATCTGCATCTATCTAATCTAATCTAGCTATGAAAAACTGGGGTGTATTTTTGGGAAGTAGCAACTGGTCATTCCCTCCCACAAAGTATCTGGAATAAATACATTTTTGAAGATGACCATTGAAGTGAATTTGTAAAATGTGCTTTGGAGCCTAGATTTGCAAAACTATTCAACAAACCTTCGATTTGTAATATACTTGTATAGAAGGTGTAGTTTAGTGTTACTTTGCATTGAAGGTACAGTATTGTTGTTCTGGGAGAAAAGCTCTCAATGTTAAAAGCTCAGATGCACCTTCCATTACCAAATATTTATATGGTGTGTTTTTACACCATGCATTTTTATTTGAATCATTTAATACATAATGTGTTTATAAAGATTTCTTCAATTATGATTGATTTAATCTAGACCAGTGTTTCCCAACTCCAGTCCTCATGGAACCCAAACAGTTCAGGTCTTAAAGATATCCCTGCTCCAGCACAGGTGGGTCAATCAGTGGCTCTGTCATTTTGACTGAGCAACCTGTGCTGGAGCAGGGATATCCTTAAGACCTGACCTGTTGGGGTTCCCTGAGGACTGGAGTTGGGAAACACTGATCTGGACAAAATAAGTTATGGTGAGTAAATAAGACAGAAACCCTCCACTGTACAGTGTACTGCAAATAAAAATACCACTTGTGAGCACATTCACATGTCTCAGACAGGTTTATCCTTTGCATGTCCTTACCCAGAATCCCTGGCTACAGTGGAGGTATTGGGAAAGGCAGCTTCCAGGTATGTCTGAGATGTGAATGTGAACCTTGAAGGGTAGAACGGATTCTTCACGCAGTGCACGTTTTTGGATATTTTATTTC